>NW_007253586.1:0-72195 GCF_000164805.1 Carlito syrichta | reverse complement strand
TGAGACTCCATCTCAAAAAAAAATTTTTTTTTTGAGATGGAGTCTCACTCTGTCACCCAGGCTGAATTTTTTTTTGAGATGGAGTCTCACTCTGTCACCCAGGCTGGAGGGCAGTGGCATGCTGCTGGGCAGGAGATCCTTCTGTCTCAGTCTTCCAAGTAGCTGGAACTATGAGCGTGCACCACCACGCCTGGCTAATTTTTTGATTTATTGCAGAGACAGTCTTGCCAAGTTGCTCATGCTGGTCTCAAACCCCTGAGTTCAGGCCATCCTTGCGCCTCTGCCTCCCAAATTGCTAGGATTACAGACGTGAACCACTGCGCCCAGTTTATGTAAATATCTTACTCAGCAAACATGTTACTCAGCAAACTCTACTCCTACATTTAGCATCCATGGATGATTTTTGCCTAAACCAGCATTTTTCATGATGACTCCAAAGTGGTAATTTTCTAAGACTACCACCCTTTCCACATTTACCAGTTGGCAATCAGAGCTCTACTAGAGGACTTCTGTCTGTCTGTCTCTGATCAGCACAGACTCAGAAGTTACTTTTTTATTTACTGGATAATATGTCTTAACTGTCTTTTGATGCTCAAAAGATTTGGTCAGTAGCCCCTTCAAGTTGGCTCCCATGTTCTTTGTTTTCTCTGTGGTCTTTTTGACATGCCCCTGTCTTTTCTCTCTTTTTTTAAGCACAAGATTGTTGAGGCTCATCTTGTGTCTTCCTTGACCCAGCCCTACAATTTGCTTTTTCCCAAAGGATCTGTAGTTTATTTAAGTGTGGAATAGTATTAGAAATCAGGATCTGGGCTCTAGATGACTATAAATTTAAAACTTCAAAGAGGATATATTTACATCAGTTGATAAATAGCAAATCAAAAGACACACTGTCATAAATACAAAAGGATAACTGCAAATTGTATCACAATTTGTAGAACCAAACAACTGGAAACAAAACATGTTTATCTTTGAGGGACATGAAACTTGTGCATCTGCAAAAGGGAGTATAGGCGGTTGCATAATATATCAACTGCAATGGAATGATCTCCAGGGTGTAATGTATGTATAATGTGCTACCTTTTACTTAAGCGTAAAGTATGTTAATAATTATTTATGAAAGGGTACTATAAACATACTTATTCATAATTTGCTTGTGTTAAAAACGAATAAATAAAAAACTTTAAAAATGATTACTATAGAAGAGACAGGGATAGAAGCTGAGCTTCTGACTAACTTGTTTTGTAGCTCTGAAGGTGGGTCTAAGTAAAGAAAGCAACATTGAATCAAAATCAGTTTAAAAAAATTAGTCCCTAAAAATTAAAAAAAAAAAAAAAAAAGGCAGATGATCTAAATTGTATCAAACTGGTGGTCACAGAGGTAAGTTATTTCAGCAGGCTTGAAAGCAACCATTTAACTGTGGGAATAAGTATTCCTGAGAATAAAAGGAATCTTGAAGTCATCTTAACTTTTAGTAATCATATAGTTTGTAATAATGGTATTATTTTGAAACCGTTAAAAAAGTATGTTATTTAGAAACAAGAAACTCAATCCAAATGATGATATAAAAATAAAATTCAAACGTTAATTAAAAAAACTTGCAATTTTGAATTTGGATTGGAAATACTAGTATGAATTCTTAATATATTTTCTCTAAAAATATACATATCCTGGCTTATTTTATTAAAAGATTTTGAAAAATTCTGAAAACAGTGACAAATCCAGTAGTGTAATAGGTTCACCTGGTACTCAGATTGCAGTTTACTTTTCAGTTTAATAGAAGAAGGGCTTTTTTTGATGAAATGACTTAGTTATAGCCTCAGGGAAGGAGTATGTAGAATAAGCCTGGTTATACCAGAAAGGCAAGTAGGTTATCAATGAGTATTTGGAGTCTGTCAGAAGAACTTAGGAGTTCATAACGGATTTCCTGTTTGGCTAAAGATGGGACAGTTTGGAAATCAACAAAGATGCTGACAGTGGATTAAAATTAATCGAATAAATTCAAACCTGTAAGTTTATAATGAGACTTAAAGAATTATTGGTCTTCTTTAAAGGATGCTACTGATTTAACTTATTTTGAAAACTGGTAAATAAGGAAAAGAAATGAAATGCCTTTATGAACTGTACCTCAAAGTCAGCAGATATGAGGGAGAGTTTCTCATAGAAGTATTCCACCTAATAATGAAGAAATGGTGTATTGGGTAAATGAAGAATGATAAAATATCACTATTTTGCTACCTCTAATTAAGTAATGGATGAAGCCTTGTGATTATCAATGGCTGCTAAAAATACTAGGTATGAGATGATAGGGATGGACAAGGCTTGACAGTACCTGAATCCATAGATCATCTTAAACCTCACACAAAACAAGGCAACCAGACGTTAAGTGCCTTCCAATAGAACTCTGCAACATTACTTATAAAATGTTTTTGTGAAGAACAGTGAACTTGAATCTGATCATGCTTCTAGATATAGACAGTCAATTATAAGAAATCAAGGGACAGAAAAAATATTTAAAAATATCAAATATAAAAAGCACTTTTTAAACATAAAAATAGTAACAGGGGTGCAGTTAGTAAAATCTAGGAAGCACGAAAGTGCAAGAAACAGAATCATGAGATAAAAGGAGAAGGCTCAAATGGATATTGTAATATTTTCTAATATACTTAATGTTTAGTATTATGGTAATATTAGATAAAAGGTGTGAGGCTTATTGTAGATGTTTACAAATATTGTTTTTTATTTGAAACAAGATTGGTATGAGTTGGTAATTGCAGAGCTGAGTGATAGATGCATAATTTATTATATTGCTCTATAATTTGTATTTGAAATTGTATACAAAAATAAGCTTGCAAAGAAGCTTTAACTTGAATCACTATTTTATCTTTTAAATGTGGTGTTTCTACTTAATTTACCCTAAAGGTAATTTTATCACAATACCCAGAAACATGATGGTGATTTTTCTTTTGTAAACTAAGAAAAGTCAGGAAAAAGAATTGTGTTTTTAATAATCTACCACTTTATTAATAACTGTTGTGTTGGTGAGATATAATATACTTAGTAAGTCTAAAGTGTTGTACATATATTTAAGTTGTATCAAAGATTAGTATTGATTATTACCTAAATAAAATGTAATTTTTAATAGCCAAAAGAAATGTTTATAGCCAAATTATAATTTGCGAGTTATGTGAGAATCTGTACCTGTCTCTTTTACTTATTTAGTCTTCCATCTATCCATGAAACACTGAGCTCTTCATTTAGTACTTGACACACAAAGAGCATGTAAATCTCAGTCCTCAAGGAACATATGGTGTAGGAGAATAGCAAAAAACACTACAGTGATTATTATTACACCATATGCTCATAACCAAGATAGTGGTATATACAGGAAGTTTTGGGAGTGCTGAGGAGGGATACCAAATTTACTGTTGGACTGGGATGGAGTATGGAGAGATTTGTTGGAGGAGTAGCCATAAGGTAGGACTTAAGAATTAAATAGTGGAAAGAAAAGAGGAGTGGTGCAAAAGCAGAAAGTGGTGGAAAGAGAAGGTAACTTTCAGAGAGTTACCTGTAGCTTACCATAGCTCAGCCTGGGGGTTTGAGTGGGAAACTGACTGGAAATAGATTGGAGAATTAGGAAGAAACAAATTCCTTGAAAGGTCTCATAGATGTTTGAACTTTGTAATAGAAAGACAGAAAATGTATAAAAGAAAGTTAGGCTATGACCAACTATCTATCAGTTTTAGAAAGGGCATTTGAAGCAGTAGGCTGAAATAAAATTACTTTATTAGGAAGGAGTTTTTCACCTATTTTCGCTCAAGGTGTTATGTCCAAATATAAATTTTTTGGTTCTATATGCTTTTCTTTCAACTTTTTGATTTTTGTTTTTAAATTATGCAAAACATGTACCTAATTCCAAAACTGAAGACTCATTCAATTGCTGGTCCTTCTACTACTTTCTTTCTTCTCTCTATCTGTAGGTATTCATTTTCAAATTAGTTGTTGGTTTATGCTGCCATTGTTCCTTTTTAAAAGTGTAAGCAAGTATGTATAAATATTTCTCTTTCTTATCCACAGGAAACATACCATAAACAATGTTTTGTGACTTACTTTTTTCACTTAACTATATCCTGGAGATTATTCTATAGCAGTAAATAAGATAGTCTTTGCATATTCTTTATCCTACTAAAGAAGAACTCAATACAATAAATGTTTATACTTCTAATACCTAAAGGTAAAGTCATTCTAATAACAAACCTATGCCATTAGAGTAGCCTAGACTCAGGCTGTTGCTTCTATCTCCAACCAGAATGACTTCTGCCTAAAGAATATGAAAGATTTCTGCATTCATTGAAGAATTTTGATTTGTTAACAGTTTTTACTGACTATACATTTGGAATTACTAGTTAAGATATAATTAAGAATATAGGCCTGTGATAGTCCCCAAAATTCAATAATTTATCTGTCTCTTTTTAAAGTATTTATTGAGCACTCATCTGTGTAAGGTACTATACTAGTAGGTACTCTGGAAAAAATAAACTACTTATAAAGCTCATAAGCAATTAAACAGGTAACTCTTTGAACTCTTCTTTACTGAAGAATTAATTTAGCAGCACTTTCTTCTAAATGTTCTCTGACTATTGTAATGTTCTCTGACTATTGTACCAGATTTTAGTGCTCCGCATACATCTAGATCGTTGTCTTAAACATAGCACAGAATGATATCAGTATTTACATGACAGTCTCAAGATTAAAGTTTCTTTTTATAGTAAGGACTTTGTTTCTTGTCAGTCTCCCCAGTGTCTAATTCATGATAGCTCTTGGTGAAGTTTATTGACTAAATGAAAGATTTCGACTGGGTGCAGTGGCTCACTTCAGCTACTCAGGAGGCTGAGGTGGGAGGATGACCTGCGCACAGGCGCTTGAGGCTGCAGTAAGCCATGATTCTGCCACTGCACACCAGCCTGGGTGGCAGAATGAGATTCCAACTCAAAAAAAAGAGAAACATTTCTCTTACCTAGTGGGTTGAAGGAAAAATAAAATTGTTGTATATCAGGAAAAATATCTTCTCTAGTATCCTTATTAAAATTTCGCTCAAGGCATGTAAGTAAAATATGACTTTAAAAAAAAATTTTAAATGCACGATTCTATTTTAAGATCTCAGAACCATTTTATGAGAGACTAGAAACAGTGGCAAAAAATGATCTTATTAGGATAAGCCTTTAGAAAGCACATTTTTATTTACTCTTTCTGTGAAGAAAAACATTTTGTTAAATTTTTAAAACTTAGACATGCTCGTTTGAGACCAGCCCCGAGCAACTTGGCGAGACCTCGTCTCTACAATTTAAAAAAAAAAAAAAAAATTAACCAGGTGTGGTAACGCACGCCTGTAGTTCCAACTACTTGGAAGGCTGAGGTAGAAGGATCGCCAGAGCCCTGCAGGCTGAAACTGGGGCGGCCATGAGTGTGCCACTACTGCACTCCAGCCTGGGCAACAGAGTGAGATTCCAACTAAACAAAAAAAACATTTATATATCTATTCTGTCGAGTAAAAAGTCTTCCTACAAGCTTGTATTTATCTGTTTCCATGCAGAAACTATTAAATCCTTGCTCTGGAAAAAGAATTAGAATTACTTTTAATTGTGTGGCATGTTTTCTTAGTGTAATACCTCCATCTGGTGGCATTTTTGGAAACTACAGAAGGGGAGAGAATGTTTTCCTGTGTGTGTATACCTGTGGTTTCTCATAAAACCATATGAAATTACATCAGAAGTTGGGTATACCCTATTTACCAGGAATTTTATGTTCTAGTTTTCAACAGTTTAATTGCAAACACCATATAAACAAATGACCCTGGGGATAATAATTTCACAATCTTTAGTCCAGACCATTTCTACTCTACATTGGATTAAGAATTAGAAATGGAAAAAAGATAGTTTCTCAGTAAGCTGTTATTGCTTTCAAATGTATATGTATAGATGTTAGGAAATATGAGAAGTTGCTATTTTTTTCAGACTTATTACTGTAGAACCATAAGAAAATTAAGTGATTTTCTCAGAGAAGCAGTTTACTGATTTCTTAAAATTAATTTATATTTTATCATAGCTGAATTATAATACATTATATTCTTCTGGAATAATAGAATAGAGATATAATCTCGAAAACAAACAGAACCTACAAATACATTTCTTTTCTGCCTGTTACCGTAGGAATTTTTACCACATTTTATCTTTCCTTCACACAATTCCTACTTTATAATTACTAGAGCTAAATGACCTTTTAAAGGTAGGCACTGTGGTTTCAACTTCTTGTCGTCCCAAATTTCTAGCCAGGATTATTCAATATTTGGTAGGCAGATTTTGCTTATTATTTTACAGGAAGATTGTGGTCTTAATTATGTTTTAGCCAGAACTGTACTAAATTTGTCAGCTATACTACAGATTAATTTTCTATTTAAGAAAAATTATATTCCTGGTATTTAAGAAAAATTAAATTCCTAATGAATTTTTCTTGAAATCTATTTATTTTCAAATTGCAGCCAATCAGATGAAGATTCTGGTTCACCTTCAGGCTCTGCATCTGGTTCGAGTTCTGGAAGCAGTAGTGATGGAAGCAGTAGCCAGTCAGGTAGCAGTGACTCTGACTCTGGATCTGAATCAGGCAGTCAGTCAGAGTCTGAGTCAGATACTTCCCGAGAAAACAAAGTTCAAGCGAAACCACCGAAAGTTGATGGAGCTGAGGTAATCAATAAAATATCCAATAAAAGATAGATTTCTTGTATTAGTTTGGGAAAATGTATAGGATTGGTATATATCCTTTATAATCTAGCTTTTAGAGAAAAGAAAACATTTTAAATTAAAATTTACTTTTTGTGATCCTAAAACTTATGGCCATACATCTACGAACTAACTGACTTGGAAGAGATTCAGTCTATAACTAAAAAACAGCAAGTATAAAACACACACACACACACACAAATAAAAATTTTTTTGTCTCTTAGGCAGAAATTAGGTTTCATAAATGTTTATTATCTCATAGATAAAAATTAAAGACTTCATGAGATCTACTTGTTAACCTTACGGTATATAATCTCTGCTTTCAAGCTCTTCAAAGGAGATTCTTTATTGCTAATAGCAGGAGAGACTAGAACTCAGATTTTTGAAGATAGTTGGTAAAATAGGGTCAGGGCTATCCTGTTTGAAATAAGCTTCTATAAGATATACTAAAGAAACATAAGATTATTTTTCCTATACACTACTGCTTTATTCGTTAAAAACTTTGCCTTTTTGACTTTTAGTGGTATTGCCTTTCAGTTGACTTTGTACCAGTAAGATGACATTTCAATTTTTGTAGCTCTTCTAATGGGGCAATACTAGTGTAATATCTGTCAGTAAACATGGTATCTGGTTGCATTGGGAACTTTTTGGTACCACCACGAAAGCATATTCCCTTTCTATGTAACGCCAGCTGATTTTTAAAATGCATATCTCAGTATATATTCTATCTCTTGATTTCCTTTTTTGTGCAATTTGAATGGAAAATTTCAAGGAAACATTTATTTTTGAAAAATTTGCACTTGTATAAGTTTGTCCTGTATAATCACCAGCTATCTCTTTATGTCCCCTGAGAGGGGACATCCAAGTGGTTTGCTAGATTTATGATGTTCCTTCAGAGGCACAGCTGAGTGCAAAGGGTTAATATACAACTAAAACTCTGCATTTTCTTTTAATTATATTGCAATGGTAATGTATTATATAAGAGTTTAAAAAATAGTCGATTTATTATTTTGAGGAAGTGAAAGTGATGGTAATTTTTCAATAAATTAACTTTTTAAAAAAAATTTTCTCTGCTTCACCATTCACTAGTTCATATTTCTATTATAGTTTTGGAAATCTAGCCCTAGTATTCTGGCCGTTCAGAGATCTGCAATGCTCAAGAAGCAGCAACAGCAGCAGCAACAACAACATCAAGCTTCATCTAATACTGGCTCAGAAGAGGTGAGTTTTCATTATGAGCTATTATGTTAAAAGTAGACATGATAACTTATCACTTAACAAGTATTTGTGAAATTATTAGAATTAATAAGTGCTTTGCAAAAGTAAATAGGAAATACATTTCAATGTATGTATCAAGAATCCATTATCTAATAATGCTACTTTTAGGAGTTAAAAGAATGGACTACAACTAAGTAATATAGTTCCTGTGTGTGCATAAGCACACATGCATGTGTGTCTGCACAGTAACATTCGGGAAAAGTTATATTAAAAACTGTCTAATGGTAGAAAACATTAATTCAAAATTTGGTGATCACATCTACAATTCCTTGTTGTGGTCATGCTAGGTAACAATAATGGTCTCCAGAGATGGTAGACTTTAAGGTTTTATACAAATTCTGATGTCGTGATATTTATCTGATTTCATTCACTATCATTGTTTACAATACAAATGTTATTAATTACTTTAAGCTAGTTAATGTATAAATAAAACTACATAAAAAAGAAAGGTTTTATAGGTCTGTTGTTTGTAAAGCTAATGTTAAATAGTATATTAAGTAAAAATTTGGCATCATGGTTAAATTCTAATCATTAATAGATGATAGTGACTTTTTATTTTTTCTTACAGGATTCCTCTAGCAGTGAAGATTCTGATGACTCAAGTGAAGTCAAAAGGAAAAAGCACAAAGAGTATGTCATTTTGTTCAACTGACTAGTTCTTTGGAAAATCCTAAAGATTTTGTATTTTTTCCTTTATGAAAATTGTTACTAAAATTGTTACTTTTATAAATTCTTGGTTTATGGCATTTTATAAAATTAATTTAAACAAATAATCTGTAACATTTATCTCTGTTACCATCTGAGACTTTTGTGCCACTTTTATCTCTTATAGCCCCTATCTCCTATATATTTTTAAATGTTAAAGATCTACTTAGTCATAATATCAGAAATTTTTAATAACTTGGGAAACATAGGCATGTAGCAGCCACAGAATGACTGATTTGGGGTGATTCTATTAATTTATGTTAATAGTTATTTTTACTCATTATAATTTCCTAAAGCTCTGGACTCAGAAAATACTGAGTACTGAAGATTCTCAATTCATGTACACTTAAATGTTTTTTTTTTAATTTCTTTAGAAACATTTCATTGTCTCTTATTTTTTTCTATTTGCATTTGATATTCTGCACATTCATCTTAGTGTGTCTAGGTTTGGTTTTGTTATTTATTTTCCCCACAAGATTCATGCATCTTTAATGAGAAGATTTATATCTTTTGTTACTCTATTTATCTTTTATTCTGAAAATTCAGTTATTTTGTCTTTGGATATTTTTTGTTTCTCTACTGTAAATCTCTCTGGTACTCCTATTAGTAGATATATTTTGTATCCTCCATGAATCTTACTGTATCATGTTTTTAATCCCTTTATTGCTATGCTGCATTCTGATTAATTTCTTCAGCTCGCTCTTCTCGTTTTTAAATGGAAAATCCTTGTATTATTAGCTGTTTATTTACTTGCCTGAGTTGATAAATTCTAAACTTAGCATAGGTGCAAGAAAATAATGTTTTAAAAAACAAGAGTAATTTGGGACTGTGGATAGACTTACTTGGATATAAAAATTAACAATGTATATTATAAAAATATAAAGTGGAGACTTTTCATATGTCATGCCTATTTCTACTTCCAGTGTACAAGCTCTAAAAAGATCTCAATAAAAAATAATTTGCTTCTGTAATGTTTTTATCATAAGCAAATTTTGTCATACATGCTTGTTTATGTAGCCTTTAACATAGTCATAATTGGTGCAAGAGATCCAGAGCAGTGGAGCAGAAGCAAGAACTGTTTCAGCAGAACTGAAAAGGCATATAGTATATATAAATATTCAATGTGTATCTTTTATTTGAAATGTATATGATAGTAAAATATTAACATGTACATGCAGTATTTTTTTCTCTACATGCTGATTGAAATGAAATAGAATAAAAATAGTAATAAAGGCAACTGTTGAATGTGTTTGAAAGGGTTCTGTTAGTACTGAGTTGTTTTTTTTTTATATTTTCTATTCTGCATTTAATCTTTTCTTAATGAATATATACTGTTTTTAAAATACATTTTTAAAAATCACAGCCTCTAGATAATTACAATGGAATGGATTAGACTCTTTTTGAGAGGGAAAGTATAATAATTATATAAGATTTTCAAAATTAAGACCTGTAACTCTAAATTATCCATAATGAGAATCAAAATGACATTTATTTACTAGCTGTTCATTGATATGATTAATTGATTACCAAAACTCCAGAGTTATGAGATAAATCAATGGAAATATTTTCTAGTTTTTTTATTCTATAGACATTTTATATTTTTTAGTATGAATGAAAACAGTGTGTATATCATTGAAATTTAATTTTGTTGGTTTAATCTGTTTTATTAGGGATAAAATGTATATGATGTTAGCATAAATAAAAATACTTTATAAATTTTATCTACAGTGAGGATTGGCAGATGTCTGGATCAGGATCTCCATCTCAGTCTGGTTCAGATTCAGAATCTGAGGAAGAGAGAGATAAAAGCAGCTGTGATGAAACGGAATCTGATTATGAGCCAAAAAACAAAGTCAAAAGCAGAAAACCTCAAAATAGGTGAGTGCAGTATAGTCTTTGTTTAATGGTGATAATTGTTGGATATGGAAGATATTCATTCTTTGTGTTCATGGTTTTTCAAATCTCTTTTATACTAGTGTTTTCATAAAAATTGTTTTTTTCTTTCTACCCTTCCCTAGGTCTAAGTCAAAAAATGGGAAGAAGATTCTTGGACAAAAAAAGAGACAGATTGATTCATCTGAGGAGGATGATGAAGAAGAAGATTACGATAATGATAAAAGAAGTTCTCGTCGCCAAGCAACTGTCAATGTTAGCTATAAGGAAGATGAAGAAATGAAAACAGATTCTGATGACTTACTTGAAGTCTGTGGAGAGGATGTTCCTCAACCTGAGGAAGAGGAATTTGAAACAATAGAAAGGTTTATGGATTGTCGGATTGGGAGAAAAGGAGGTATTTTTTTTTAATTTATTGTTTGGTTGTTTAAATTACATTTAGTTGAGTAAATACAATATATTTTAAAGATTTTTCCATTTTGAAAGCTGAGGATAGATTTTTTTTCTATTTTACTTACTTGTTATAAAAATATATTTTGCTTAGCTTAAGTGTCTTCTTCCAGAAAATATCTACCTGACTCCATGTTACATATTGTGAATAATTAGACAGTTTTCAGCTTGTATATTTGAGTTTTCTGTTGCCATACCTAAATAATAGTTGCTATTTAGGTACTTTCAATTTCACAAACTGGGCTTTTGAATTTTTTTCTTTCATCTTAAATATGTAGATTAATCTTTACATATAGTTTTTAGAGACATTTTAAGATTTTTTAATTTCCAGTTATCAGTCTTTCAGTTATCAGATATTGTCAGTGATCTCAGGAGTACCTCTTGTCTTTTTACCTTTTCTAACTTTAAAATTGAAGTGATTACATTAGTGAAGTCTTCAGTTCCCAAACATCGGTTTATTATCTATGTATAATATAACTTCTGATAAGTTTTTATATCCCTTGATACTTTCTTTTTACTTAGTTAAGAAATTTTATATTTTTGTATTCATAGTCTCGAAATTTTGAGTTGAAAGGAAATTATCCTGTGAACAGAATTATAAGGAAAGTTTTGTGCTGTTGTTTTCAGCTACTGGTGCTACTACAACCATCTATGCAGTTGAAGCAGATGGTGACCCAAATGCAGGATTTGAAAAAAACAAGGAACCGGGAGAGATCCAGTATTTAATTAAATGGAAAGGATGGTCCCACATCCACAACACTTGGGAGACAGAAGAAACTCTTAAGCAACAGAATGTTAGAGGAATGAAAAAGTTGGATAATTATAAGAAAAAAGATCAGGAAACCAAAAGATGGTAAATATGTTCTATGTCACACTTTTTTGTAGTTCAAAGATGATTAAACTTTTTTGTTAATAAGAAATATATAATCAAAAATTAAATGATAGTTTAAAATAACTATACAATTTATAACACTGTTGACCTTCTGAATCCATGCTTCTACATCCTCAGGTTCAGCCAACTATGCTTTCAAAATATTTAGGCAGGAAAAAAATCAGTAAAAATAACAGTACAATTATAAAAATACGAATTAAAAAACAATACAATATAACAACTACTTATATGGCTTTTATATCATATTAGTATTATAAGTATATCTAGAGACAATTTAAAGTATATGGGAGGATATATGTAAGTTATATGCAAACTCTGTGCCATTTTTATATAAGGGATTTAAGTATCCTCGGATTTTGGTATCTGGGGGGGGAATCCTGGAACCAATTCTCTGCAGATACCAAGGGATAATTATATTTAATCTTGTGGTAAAACTCTTAGGGAGAGCCATATCTAAGCCTCTCCTTGGTAACAGTCACAGAGAATGTGTATCACACATTATATATTACACATTTTTAAAGTTAAAAGTCAGTGATGACTTATTTCTGTTTAAATTTCTTCATCGTTCATACTTGTCCCATGTATGTGGCAAAATGGTAGACTTCATACTACCGTGAGTGTTTGGGGAGAATGGGTTATTTATTGGTGATTTTGAAGTCTATTCCTGGGTTAATTTTCAGGTTGAAAAATGCTTCTCCAGAAGATGTGGAATATTATAATTGCCAGCAAGAACTTACAGATGATCTACATAAACAGTATCAAATAGTGGAACGAATAATTGGTTAGTAATAAATGGTTCTGATTAAATTTTTATCTTCTTGTGTTTGAAATCATCTGAAAAGAGACATAAATTTACTAATTACACATCAAATACAATAGATTTCTCTTAATAAAATAGAGTATTATAAACAATCAGATGGCTAATATTTACTTGTGTAACTTTTACTAAGAATTATGTCTCTGATCAGCTTAAATGTTAATTAAATATTCTATTTATCTCACAGCTCATTCCAATCAAAAGTCAGCAGCTGGTTATCCTGATTATTATTGCAAATGGCAGGGCCTTCCATATTCGGAGTGCAGTTGGGAAGACGGAGCTCTCATTTCCAAAAAGTTTCAAGCATGCATTGATGAGTATTTTAGCAGGAACCAATCAAAAACCACTCCTTTTAAAGATTGCAAAGTGAGTATAGTTTGACATTTTTAGTTACTGAAGATGTATTTATACATTCTAAATATTATAAGCCTGAATATAAGAGTTGGATCCTGATTTCAGATAGACTATAGAAGAATACTTCTTGGTTGATAGGTCTTACAGAAAGTGAGGTTCTTGTAATTGCTATGTGATATTAACTGGTATTGTCTTATCCTTAGAGGACATAATTGTTTCAGAAAGATAAATTGATGGTGGTGATAGTGGTAGTTGTGGGAAGTGAGTTAGGGAGACCAAAAAGGGAAAATTTCTTGGAAACTAGAGATTGGTTTAGTTTAAAAGGTAGTGGATATTTTATTTGAAGGTAGGGAAGAGGAACATATCTATAAGAAAGTAGCCAGGACTACCTTGCATAATACTTTCAAAATCTTTGTAATTTACCTAAAGTCATTAGTTGTAGTTTTGGGGATCTCCTAGCATTTCTCTCAGATACAAGTTTGTATTAATTTTTTTAAAGGGTAATTGGAATCAGAAACTGAGGAGCTTAAGCCAGTTTTATGGTTTATTTCTATTCTTGCTCAGGGCTGGGGCAAGACTGTGAATGAATTAACATAGACTTTGCTTGTAAAATACATGAGACACTTGTGTTTTGGCAGGGTCTTAATTTTTGCTATCATTTTTTTCAAAAAATGTGAAATATTTTACTGTTGATTCTTATTAAAGTAAGAGACAGCGGTTGTTATTTTTTAAAAAAAACTGAATCCTCGGATATATTTTGAGTCATGGAATTTCAGCTTGGTGATTTAAGATGAAATTTTAAAATTTATGGTAAAAGCTGAGATTTTCATCTTTTCTGTAAAACTTCTCTATTTAATAATTCTACTTATGTACATTTATTTTTACTGAAGGTATTAAAACAAAGGCCAAGATTTGTAGCCCTGAAAAAGCAACCATCCTATATTGGAGGCCATGAGAGTTTAGAATTAAGAGATTATCAACTGAATGGTTTAAATTGGCTTGCTCACTCTTGGTGCAAGTAAGTATATTTGATTCATCTATTTAATTTGAGAGAGCAATAATTTTACAAATACAGGATTCAGAAAAGATTTCCATCAACATAAAAGATAAGACACTTTGGGATCTTATATCCTGGTCTTTGTATTTCCTAATTTATATAAACAATGCTTATTATAAGCTAGGAAGAAAATCTAGTGGAGTTTGAGTTTAACTTGATTGTTGCCTTTCTTTTTTTTCAATCAGAGTCTCACTCTGTTGCTCTGTCACCCAGGCTAGAGTGCAATGGCACAATCACAACTACTGCAGCCTTGACCTGGGTGGGCTCAGGAGATCCTTCTGCCTCAACCTTCCAAGTAGCTGGAATTATAGGCATGTGCCACCATACCTAGCTAATTTTTTGATTTATTGTAGAGATGAGTTCTTGCCAAGTTGCCCAAGTTGGTCTCAAACCCCTGGGTTCAGGCAATCCTCTCTCCTCTGCCTCCCAAAGTGCTGGGATTACAAGTGTGAACCATCGTGCCTGACCTTGTTGCCTTTCTTAAGTACATTTTTGTTTAATGTAAGCCTCTTTGGGCCTAAAATGATAAACTGCCTTTACTTATAAATATTAGTGATTAAGTCTTTAGCGACATGCCTTTATGTTTATTATTTGTAGCTAATAAAGATGGCATATTCTTTATAATGCCTGTCAGATTAATTTTATTTAATTTCATATAAACATGTACACATGATGTAAAAAATTTTTGTATATTTGAATCTTTCATTGCACTGCTAATTTTTTTTTTTTTTTAATTTGTAGGGGAAATAGTTGCATACTTGCTGATGAAATGGGTCTTGGAAAAACAATACAGACGATCTCATTTCTGAACTATTTGTTTCATGAACATCAATTATATGGACCTTTTCTGTTAGTAGTGCCACTTTCCACTCTTACTTCCTGGCAAAGGGAGATTCAGACATGGGCTTCTCAGATGAATGCTGTGGTTTATTTAGGTGACATTAACAGCAGAAACATGGTAAGTTGTTTTGCCACAAATTTGGAAATCAAGTCACACTTTTCTTTGAGGATGAATATTTTCTCTTTCTTTCTTTTTTTTTTTTGACTTCATAGTTTTAGTCTCTGTCATAGAACTTGCTACAAATAAGTACTGAGTATTTAATTGACTATAACAAAAATAAAGTTTGATTTAGTGGTTATATATATATGCATATATTTATCTTTTCTACCTTTTTTGGGGAAAATTTCAGATATACATGAAAGCAGACAGAAAAGTGTAATAAACCTTCATGTTCCCATCTCCAGCTTCACAGTCTAATTTATTGCTAGTTTTGTTTTGTCTATGTCTCTACACACTTCTAAATATTGTGAAGCAAATCCCAGATGTCATATTTCATCCGTAAATGTTATGTTGTTAAATGGATTAGTTTCTTGTGTTTTATTACATGTGAACTTTTCTTTACTGAAAAATACGTATTAAAGTTGTGACTTTTTTAATAGAGGTTTTTGATATGCTGAGGTCTTTATATCTATTTATGATACTATCAACATAGAGCGTGTTGGCTTATAAAAAGAATAGTAAACTATTTTATTACATAACAAATGAATAGTTATTTGTGATTTGTGTATTTTTGATTGGATTTTAATTTAAATATTTAAGTAAAAGTATAATTTGCTTAATATTTTTCTTAAAATTGTTCTTGGGTTGATAGATAAGAACTCATGAATGGATGCATCCCCAGACCAAACGGTTAAAATTTAATATACTGTTAACAACTTACGAAATTTTATTGAAGGATAAGGTATGTATTACCTGTGTGTTTTTTGTCTGTTGTGTATCAGTTTTTCCTTTACTATATGTTGTGGACAGGATAGGAGGACAACTTAAATCACAGGTCAGCAAGCTATAGCTGTGGTCTTATTTTTTTTCTTGAGCTAAGAATAATTTTTACACTTTTAAGTAACATTAAAGGAGTATAGAAAGAATATGTGACAGAGAAAACATTGGTTTGCAAAGTCTAAAATATTTACTATCTGGCTCTTTACAGAAAAAGCTTTCCAACTCTTGATTTAATGAAAGCAGTTATTGTGTCTGTTGATCTGTAATCTCTTTAAAGAACAGGAAGAAACTTAACAAGATTAAACTACTACTATGTGTAGCAGTGTTATAAGTACTTTGTAGCTACTGCCTCATTTAATTCTCCCATTTATTTTATATTTGTTTTCTCTACTTTATTGGAAAGAAAGACAGTCTCAAGAAAAATCTCAAAGAGTAATGGACTTGCCTAAAGTCAGGCCTGTCTCTTTTTGAGTCAGAGATCATAAGCTTATGTTATGTTCATAAAAGTCATGCAGTGAATTGTCCCTATATTTGAATTAAGACGCTGTTCCAAATTTGTGTCATAGTATCTTCACACTGACTTTAGTAGACGCCTCAATTGTACTTAAAAATCTTGTGGCTAAAAATCTTTTATAAAACTTTAAAATGATACTTTTTTTCCCCTTTAATTATTAATTTATAAGCTAGTAAAAACTTTGACTTGGTATGCCCTAGTAGTTAAATTAGTCATAGAAGGAATGTATGATGACTTCTTGATTTGGGGATTCTAATAAATCTTAAAATAATAATCTTATACTTGAAAATCAGACAAAAAGTTTAATTTTAATTTGCCTAATTTTAATAATTTGAGTTCTGACTAAATGAGAAAGCTAAATTTGAATTCCAGTTTTCTCTTAAAGTATTAACTTTTTTTTTTGTTATTTTAAGGCATTCCTTGGAGGTCTAAATTGGGCGTTTATAGGTGTTGATGAAGCACATCGATTAAAGAATGATGACTCCCTTCTGTATAAAACTTTGATAGATTTTAAATCTAATCATCGTCTTCTTATCACTGGAACCCCTCTACAAAATTCCCTCAAAGAGCTTTGGTCTTTGCTGCATTTCATTATGCCCGAAAAGTAAGACAAATTTGAGATAACATAATTTTAATCATAGTTTTGTATGGTAATGTTTACTGAGATGAAGTGCAGATAATAGGGTTAGTAAGAAGCTTTACTGCTTTCAAACATTAGATCACAGATTATTAAAAAGAAAACGGGGTCTAGTTGGTTACAATAATGTTGGAATTTTTCAATTTATTTAAAACTTAAGCCATGCATAATAAATTACATCTGTTCATTTTGCACACATTCAAAACGTATATTGCTTGAAAATCCGAAACAGTACCGTTTTTTGTATTTAATAGTAGTAGTATCACCAACAATGAGATACTGGTAATCCCATTTCCTAAATGAGGAAAACTAGATGTTAAATGACTTGCCCAAGGTCACTGTGTGTTCTCTTTAAATAAATCCAGAACTTAAACAGTATATTTTTTGAGAAATATTTTAATGATAATTATTTGTATACTTGAAAATACTTTATATTCATCTAGTTCAAGTAGAGCCATAAGTTACAACTTATGTTTCACCATGCATATAAAATATATATATAAGTATAAAATGGACTTCTTGAGAGGGAAATTTTTCAAAGTGACTAATTTTAGCTAATTTCTATTTTTTTCCTCTAAAAATATATAGTATTTTGTTTACATATAACTACCCTCAAAAATCTCATATGCAATTTGACTTTGCAGTGATTGTTCCATATTATTAAATTTTAAAGGTTTTCTTCTTGGGAAGATTTTGAAGAAGAACATGGCAAAGGGAGAGAATATGGTTATGCAAGCCTTCACAAGGAGCTTGAGCCGTTTCTGTTACGCCGAGTTAAAAAAGATGTGGAAAAATCTCTTCCTGCCAAGGTTGAGCAGATTTTAAGAATGGAAATGAGTGCTTTACAGAAACAATATTACAAGTAAGCTATACACAGAACACATGTTCTAAACATTTAATTCTGAATACCCTTCATGTCCTTGTCCTCCTCATGGTGCCCCTACCCTCTTCTTAAATAGTATCTTAGAGCAGTAGCAACTCTTTAATTTTAGAATAGGTTTATTCTATGGCATAATGGGAAAAGGAGAGTTGATGGCATGTCCAGAATCATGAGACATAAGACTACATAATTCATCTTCTAGCACATCATTAATTTTCCTAGGTAGCATACTCTTACCTTATAAAGAGTTTGTTAGGATTTTTATGATACAAAGGTGTATTATATAATTATGGCAACTTGCAGATAGAAGTAGAGGCCAAAGAAAGAAACTTAGAACAAAGTTTTAGATCCCTTTGCTTTTTGAAGAATGTTAACAAGTCATAGCTTGTGTAAATTTTGTATGTCAAGATCTGTACTATAGCACATCAAAGATTCAGAAAGGAAAATCTGTTCTAAAATCTACTTAAACATTTGATTGCATAAAATAAGATACATTGCTACTTATATTTGGAATCTCAGAAACATTTATATTTTATGGTAGAATCTGTCCATACATTTTTAAAAGATTGCATAAAGCTTTTACTATGGAAAATTCCAGACATAGCAAAAAAATAGGATAATATAATGAGCTCCCTTGTACCCATCACTCAGCTTCATTTTCAACCCAACCAATCTTATTTCATCTCTAATTGTCTTTATTTCTTCTACTTTATATCCTTTTGAGACAAATTAGAGAGATAATTGTTCCATCCATAAACATTTTTTATGTTATCTCTAATAATTTTTTAAAAATACTGGTGTCCTACTTACAAATTTTTAAATAATTTCTTGGTTCCAATACTTACTTTCAATGTTCAAATTATTGTCTCAAGCTTTTTTTTTTTTTAAGTTTGCTGAAATCAGGATTGAAATAGGGTCATATATGGCAGTTGATTTTGCATAGTATATCCCTCTGGAATAGGTAACAGTATCCCTTGTATTTCCTGTGAATAGATAGGCAATTTTAGATGCTTGTTTAGATTCAAGTTTTAATTTTATGACAAGAATATACTAATTTTGGTTTGAAGTTCTTTAAGGAAAATAGCAATGTTTTTTATTTTTGGAAAATTTGGAAAAGTAGAAGATATAATTATCTGTAACTCTCATTGCTGGTCATATTTTATGAATGTTGACTTAAACTCTTCAAGGTACTTTTTGGTAACTAAGTTAGCAAAATATTGCCATGAATTTCTGTAAAAGGTTTTAGAATATCACTTCAACAGAAATTGATAAGAACTTTTTTCTGTATAGGGAAAAATAAACTTACAGCCTTGATTTTGCTTTTTATTCCAGTTTTGGGGAAATGCTTAATAATTAGTGGTAAAGAATGGTAATAACATAGTTTGCACATTGAGTAGTTGGAACTTTCAAGTCCCTCTGAAGACTAACCTTTAAAAAGGAAGAAAATAAAAGGGAGTAGAAGGAAAGTAGGTCATGTTCAGAGGAATCATTGTATGTAGTTTGGAGTAATAAATTAGCACCAAATATTTTTCTATGAGTTGCGTATGTATTGTGTAATTGCAGTCCAGAGAAGGAAGTGTGGCTAAAACCAGGTATCCTCATGCGGTTTCTTTAAATCTGTTCACAAGATCCAATTTCATTAGCTGTCTAATGCCATGAAGTTTGTAAGAAGGCTGACATAGATAATACAACTAACCATGTTTCTAGCAAATCTGGGGAGAGAGGATTATTATACTATAATCACTACGCTACATTAAACCTTTCTGTGTGTAGTTAATGGTTCAGATAACAAGTTACATGTTCTTATGAATATTACAAGAGACTGTCCATTGTGTATCTGATTTTGAATTTCATAGTGGTGCAATTTTGGCTTTCATACTAGGGGTTTTTTTTTAATGGATTCAGAATTCATCCTGGTAATGGTTCTACTAAACATAATTTTTATGGTTTTCCTTTTTCTTAAGATGGATTTTAACAAGGAATTACAAAGCCCTCAGCAAAGGTTCCAAGGGCAGTACCTCAGGCTTTTTGAACATTATGATGGAGCTAAAGAAATGTTGTAACCATTGCTACCTCATTAAACCACCAGATAATAATGAATTCTATAATAAACAGGAGGCCTTACAAGTAAGAATTTCAAAATATTGTTACTTTGTGGTAAAGTAAAATTTTAGAGATGATTATTTTGGTTATAAGTGAAAATGGCACAATGCTTTAATATATTAGTGGGAAGTTATGCTTAGTTACTGGTGCTTTTTAAAATAATGATCTTGATTATCGTTTAGTCTTTATAAAGTTTTTTAAAAATTCTAATTTACCTAGTTATTTTAACAATTTTCTAAAAAGAGGTCTCAAATCAGACTGTAGTAATTTATCCTGGAAAAAAAAAATCTCATGGTATCTTCATAATTACGAAAGAAATTCATGAATAGTGATTATGCCGAATTTGTGATTTGGCAAATGGGAGTCTTCAAAAGGACATGTTGAGCTCAGATCTGACCATTTTCAGCACTTCTAGAAGATAAGTCAGAAGAATGAAGGCACAGTTTCAGTTCGGCTACAGGAGAGTATATTGAGGGGCTGAGTTCAGTGACTAAATACGTGATACATTTGAATGCATTTGCTTATACTTTTTAAACATTTGGTTGCTTAGTTGCTTTTTCTTCCAGTGTATTTGTTTTGCAGCTAAGGATTTTGGAGAGATATTGTAGTGTAGTGTAGTAGCTAGCAAGCAGAATGTACTAGTAGGAAATAAAAAAAATCCTAAATGCTAAATGGCAAGGAAAATTTTAGTTTAAGTTATAGATAGAGCCAAATGGTAAAGGTAGTAGAAAATTTTAAAAACTGAAATTATTTTTCCAACATTATAAAAATTTGAAATCTCAATTTAAAATAAACCAATTGAAGTGTTAAGTGGAGAACTTGTATCATTTGCTTCTTTTAACATGTTATAACAGTTTTGATTTATTGTTTCCTTAGCACTTAATTCGCAGTAGCGGAAAATTGATTCTTCTTGATAAGCTGTTAATTCGCCTAAGAGAAAGAGGCAATCGAGTTCTTATTTTTTCTCAAATGGTGCGGATGTTAGATATACTTGCAGAATATTTAAAGTATCGTCAATTCCCCTTTCAAGTAAGCATTTCATTGTGTTTGTTGTTTTAAAATTCATCTAAAATATTTTATAGAATTACCTTTGAAATATTTTTTAGGTGAAGTGTAGATTTTTATATAAACCATATTTTTCCTTTAAAGAAATTCATCTGCTTTAAAAAATAATATTTGTCATTCCCTTTTTTCTTCTTGTCTTTACATTTAGCAACAAAACAGTTTCTTTGCCTTAATTTTTCTTTTAATTATTTCCGTCTATGCTTGCTTTAGATTTTTAAAAACTGGATTAAAAGTTGGGCTTTAGGCTGAGGAAGGAAAACAGCAAGCAGTCTTTATGAATACTGCCAGAATTCTGAGGATTGGTATGCTCGTATTATTGTGGTGCATAGTTTGATAAATAAAACTACATAACTTTAGGGTAGAAACCAGAAACCAAAATAGGCTTATATTCCTTCTATCTATTCAAAATTTATATTGAAGTTAATTCAGTGTAACTAAAACTGTCATTGATGAGTGTTCAAAGTCAGGTGCTATTTTCAGTACTCTCCATCTAATAATGTGGTCAAAAATTTTTTAAACCCCATTATTGTTACATAATTCCCATACCTTACAATTCACCCATTTGAAGTGTACAACACAGTGGTTTTTATCAGTTAATTTTAGAATATTTTCTTCAGAATAAATCCTGTATCCTTTAGCTATCCTCCATCCTTCCGTTCCTTTTCCTCAGTCCTGCCCCCAGCCCTGTGTTGGTTTGTTTTTAAACAAATTATTTAGTGTTCATGGTCAAACAAAAGCATAGCACAGAAGTTTTTAAGCACCGTTCTCTGCCTGTAATACCTTCTCATTACTAGATCACTTCCCAGAGAGAATTAGTTTAAATTTTATTTTGCTTTAGGCCATGCTGCAATAATGATATACCACTATTCTTAAAATTTTTACTAGTTATAATTTCTATTTTAATGGAAAAAGAACACTTAATTTTTTTTTCAACTTTAGACATCTGTCTCCCTACTTTGTATAGGTGACAATGTAGAACATTTCACTTAAACAAAACCCACTTAGAATAAATTATCTAAAATATTTTCTCATGGTTTTTCTTTTTAAAGTTAGAATTTATACAGTAACAAAGCAAAGGTAGGCACATTAGCTTCCCAAAATGTTAGTTTAGCTCATCAGTTACATCATGGATCATAGTAAGCAAGCTACCTCTAGTCTATAACCAGTTAGTAATTATAAAATAATTGCCATTTATAATTAGTGTAAAGTAATATCAAATGTTTAATAAGTGCTCAACATAGGTCCAGCACTGTGCTAAGTGTTTCCCTATGTTCTCTTACTGAATCCTCTATAGTCTATAATGGCCATTTGTCCAGTGTCCAGTATTATGTCCATTTTACTGAGGGAAACTGACATTGAAAAAATGTTCAGAAAAGTCTGGTCATTTACCTATGGCACCCAATTAATATGATACTCAGATGTAGGCTGTTTGACTAGAGCCATGGTGTTTCATATCAGTAATTTTCAAACTTTAGCATTCATCAGAATTAACTAGAGGGCTTTTGCTTGACATCTGTCCCAGAGTTTCTGATTCAGTAACTTTGGGGTAAGGCTCAATAATTCACCTTATCTATCAGTGTTCAGTTTCAGTAACCATACATTTACTTTATCAACATTTTTAAAATTGTGTGTTAAAGCCTATTAATGGATGGGAGAATCAGTTTAATGGGTTACACCAACATTTAAAAAGTGATGTAATGAAGTATGATAGTATAACACAGTATATTATGTCTTGACACTTTTTTAAAGGTATTTGAACAGCTATCCACTCATTAACATATCTCTTATGTTGGGTCTCAAGCAGAATAATAGAACAGCATATGCTGTATTTACTCTTGGGGAAGCAGTTTTAGTGATAAGGAACACAGACTGGCAACAATGCTTGAGTGTTATTTACTGCGTAAGTATCTTCTACTTAGCAAAGGGCATGCTTAATTTTGTAATTAGGCGGGCACAGTGACTCAATCCTGTATTCCCAGCACTTTGGAAGGCCAGGGTGAGAGGGTCTGTTGAGGCCAGGAGTTCGAGATGAGCCTGGGCAACATAGTTAAACCTATCTTTACAAAATATTAAAAAAAAAAAAAAAAACTGCCCGGTGTAGTGGCATGTGCCCGAAGGCTCAGCTATTTGAGCTTCCAGGCTGAGGCTGGAGAATTCTTTGAGCCTGGGTGACAGAGAAAGACCCAGTCTCTAAAAAAGTTCTAATTGATGTTAATTGCTTTTTAACATTTTGATTCCTTTATATGTAACATTGTAATTTGTTTTATTCTAGAGATTAGATGGATCAATAAAAGGAGAACTGAGAAAACAAGCTCTAGATCATTTTAATGCTGAAGGATCAGAGGTATGTATTCATGCTTTTAAAAGTAAACTTTGTTTCAGTATTATGTTATATTATTTTGACTTTATATTTTTAGTCATTATATTTATAGCCTAATTTTTTTTAATTAAAAAAGTCTTATTTGGTGCTAGCCAGCTTTGATCAGCAAATGTGGTTGTAAAGTCAGTATTCTAGCTAAACCTGAAGAATTTTACCCTTTCTTACCAATACGGTTTCTTCATAGAACAGTTAGTTTGCTTCAAAATAAATTAACCCACTTTCATTTAGAATTGTTACTGTGTGTGTGCCTTTTACTTTTTAAAGAAATAAAATTTACAGCTATTGTTGTAGCCTCATTCTTCTCAACACTATATATCTTGAACTTAGTATTTGTTATTTTGTATATTTGTATTTTGGAATCTTGTTGATTGGTCTTGCTTGAGTTTTATACATTAGTTTTTAAAACTGCCTTTCCATAATAGTTAATGATCTTGAAATTCTGTTGCAAATTTTTTTTGATTATTCATTCATAGTTAAAAAAATTAAAAATTTTGCATATTTACAATTCCTTACAGGATTTCTGCTTTTTGCTTTCCACAAGAGCTGGAGGTCTAGGGATTAATTTAGCTTCTGCTGACACTGTTGTTATATTTGATTCTGACTGGAATCCACAAAATGATCTTCAGGCACAGGCTAGAGCCCATCGAATTGGGCAAAAGAAGCAGGTATTTTTTACTTTCTATTATTTTGCTGTTTTAGAATTTTATTTTTTTCATGATTAGTGTTTAGATGCAATTTTGGATTAGTCTTCAAAGATTTCATTGGCAGATTACTGGAACACAGTCGTATTCTATTTAATACATAGGGTACTGAGAAATATTGTTTACCGAAATCACCTGGAAAGTCTGACAGACTTGTGATAATTGCCTAGATAGGATTATGTACTGTGTTGATATTAAATACTGTTTGTCATTGTAGAATGCAGTGATCTTCATTTAATATAAAAACTTTAAAATATCTTTGCATATTTTCACTTGAAAAGGAGTTTGGATATTACATTGCTCTTTTCTCTCAGCCTGTATTTTGTCCACGTGCTTATAAGAGTCTCCGACACATAAAAGCCAGTTCCAGTTTATAATTTTTGTATAACAATCTGGCATTTATAACAAAATATCCCTAAATAGTGAAAATATTCTCACACAGAACCTCTAATCTAGAGAAATAGAGAAAATGTACCACACATCAATTCTTTTCAATTTTGAAAAATTTTGTTTAATATCAAGGCTTCTTTATTAATTAGGGGAATGGTTCATAGAATTTTGCATTACACATCATCAGAATTGAGGGAACAAATATTGTCAGAAATTTACCTTCCTTCCTTTTTTCCCAGCTAAATCATAATTTAAAAATTATGATCATTTAAAAAAAATTTTTAAATCTTCTAAAATACTTTCAAAATAGTCTGTTCAGTTGAAGAACTTCAGCTTAGTCTTACATATATTTTTATCTTATTTATGTATATTTTGATATATGTATTGATTATTTTGCTTATTCTTATAAATATTTTGATTTTCATTTTGCTTTTGACCAGTGAAAACTTCGTGTGGGATGAGCTTCAGTCTATGTTTGAACACTTCAAGTTAGTGAAGCAAAATTCTTTTTGCTGCAATTTGTTTATTTGTGCATGTTATTTTTATAGGTGAATATTTATCGCCTAGTAACAAAGGGATCAGTTGAAGAAGATATTCTTGAAAGGGCCAAAAAGAAAATGGTTTTAGATCATCTTGTGATTCAAAGAATGGACACAACTGGGAAGACAGTACTGCACACAGGTTCTGCCCCATCAAGGTGGTTACTCCATTATTTTTTTAAAATGCCATTTTAGAGTCACTCTAAATGTATTTTTCTGACTTGTTACATTACTCTAAGAGATCATTGAAGTAGTGGATTTAATGTTGTAATTTTTGTATTTTTAAAGACATAGGACTAATTTCTATGGTTATACGTATATTCACATTCAATATCTGGTTTCACCACTATAGATTTGTAATTTTAGGGGAAAGTGCTTTAACTTTTTTGCTTCAACTTCCTTAGTTTTAAAATTAAGTATACTAATAATGCATCCATCTACTTTTCTCATTTAACTGTTAGGTGATTATGTCAAAAATTAATAAAAATGCAAAGTAGATGTTATTTTTTAACTATTAATGTTAAGTATTTTTATTTGTCTTTTCTATTTTTAGTTCTACTCCTTTCAATAAGGAAGAGTTGTCAGCCATTTTAAAGTTTGGTGCTGAGGAGCTTTTTAAGGAACCTGAAGGAGAAGAGCAAGAACCCCAGGTTAAAAAAAAAACTAAAACAAAACCTTGTCTCAGAAAATGTGTCATGTATTTGATAGGAGAGAATGATTCAAATGTATTTAAAATAAAGATTTTCTTCTAATTATAGGAAATGGATATAGATGAGATCTTGAAGAGAGCTGAAACTCATGAAAATGAACCAGGTCCTTTAACTGTAGGAGATGAATTGCTTTCCCAGTTCAAGGTACATTTCTTTTTAATTTTTGATAATTAGATAAATTGAGAGATGATTGAGTTGTTGTCATGTAGTCTTTTTATTCTTTCTTTAAGCATAATCTGCAAGATTGTTTTTGTCTTAAAGTTTGCTGTTACATAAAAAATTCTTTTCCTTGTTCAGACAAACCAGTAGCGACCTGATTTGAAAGGGCCAAATCATTTATGAAGTTATATTTAGTTGGGTGGGAATAGCTATTTCCTAATTAACACCTAGGATAGTGCTTGACTAATGGAATGTTCTCAAATACTTGGGTAAATAAATAAATGAGTGTGATCTCTTATTTGGATTTCCATAACTGAAGACCTTAGCTGGTTTTTTATTGGAGCAGTTCTTGACATCAGATTAACACTTAAGAATTACCACAAATAAAAATAACTCAAATCAATTAGACGAAATAAGCTACTATGTATTAATACTTGTAAATATTCCCGGTTTGCCAAGGGTCAGGATTGCAAGGGGTCTTAAAGCAACATAAGTCAGCTGACCTCATAGAGTAAGTTGAGTGCCATTTGTTTAAAGAAACAGGTTTTTCTATATCTTAGCCATTTTCTATGAACTGAGGTTTCAAAGGATCAATTTAATTCATATCATTTATTCATTCAAATTTGGGTACACAGAAGTGAATAAAAACTTCTATAATTTTAATGAATCTGGCTGCTGTGTGTAAGATATACTGTAGTGGGGCAAGAACTGAAACAGGAAAATGAGTTTGAAGACTTCATTAATCCTTGTGAGAGTGAAGTTTTCTGAACTGACACTGTGGGCACTGTCTAATTAACTCTTTTTTCTTATATATTAAATTATACTATTTGCATTTATTTTGACTAATTGGTAGTTTGAAAAAACTGATAACTAGAGTAAATACAGGTTATTTTTTATACTTCGAGTTGCTTTAAGGTTATCATATTTATTTTATTTTTATTCTATTATTTTTTTGAGTTGGAGTCTCACCCTGTCGCCCAGACTGGAGTGCAGTGGCCGCTCCCAGCCACCGCAGTCTTGACCTGCTGGGCTCTGGCAATCCTTCCGCCTCAGCCTTCCAAGTAGCTGGAACTACAGGCGTGCGCTACCACGCCCAGCTAATTTTTTGATTGATTGTAGAGATGAGGTCTTGCCAAGTTGCCCAGGTGGGTCTCAAACCCGTGGGCTCAGGCAATCCACTCACCTCAGCCTCCCAAGGCGCGGGATTACAGGCTGAGCCACCAAGCCCGGCTAGGTTATCATATTTAAATCACAGAGAAAATAAAATAAACATTGTATTTTCAGACTTATTCCTCGTGTGGGATAAGTATAGTTTTTTTTTATTTTTGTCTTTATCCAGTTATTCACAAGTGTTAATGTACTCATGTTGGTAGTTTTAATGAGTGCTTTCTGTGTACCAGCTTCTGCAGTGTCTTAAATGTGTTGTCTTAGTTCTTCCTCACAAAATTTGTGTGCTGTTACTATCCCTTTTTTTAGAGATGAGGAAACTGGGGCTTGGGGAGCTGAAACTATTAGTCAGAGATCTCAAAGAATTCCATGTATCTGCCAGTAGCTCTTTAGGTACTGTTTTTATTTTCATAAAAATACTATCTTTAGATTGTTCTACAACATTTGATGCATTGACCACCGATGAACTGGTCTGGGAATTCCAGCAGATTATTTAGCATGTTAATAACATATTTTTTTGTTTTTCTGTTAACTGCTTCTAGTTCTTTTGTAATAATTATGTTCAACAGTAAGGTAAAAGTAGGAGAAGGATTCTTAGACGTCATTTGGTTTGCTCCACCTTGCCATAATGAAGAAATATATTTAGATTGTTTAGCATTCCCTATTTATTTTAGTCAATAGTCATACTCATTATCCTGAAGGTCTTTAGTTTTTATTATCATATTCTGCCATAACACTTTCTCTCCCTTTAAAAAGAAATATATAATTTAAGGATACATTTCCTATAATAGTTATTCTCTTAAAATTCTGGAATTTATCAGGTTGCCAACTTTTCAAATATGGATGAGGATGACATTGAGTTGGAACCTGAAAGAAATTCAAAGAATTGGGAGGAAATCATTCCAGAAGATCAAAGAAGACGATTAGAAGAAGAAGAAAGACAGAAAGAACTTGAAGAAATTTATATGCTCCCAAGAATGAGAAATTGTGCAAAACAGGTGACTTTGTAATTTAAGAAATATTTCTATAGTGTAAGAGTATTCACCTTGGATGGATTTTTGTTTGTGTGAGATATTGGTCCTTAGTTTTTCTTTGTAATGTCTTTGATTTGATAATGTTTGCTTCATACAATGAGCTTAAAATATTTCCTTCTATTTTTGAGAATACTTTGTGTAAAGATGGGATTATTTCTTTAATGTTTGGAGTATTTGTCAGGGAAACCATGTAAGTCTGGAGTTTTCTTTCTAGGAAGATTCTTAACTAACTTCAGTTTCTTTTATAGTTATTCAGGATATCTATTTCTTTTTGAGAGAGTTTGGTATTTTGTTTCTTTTGAGGAATTTGTCCATTTTATCTAGGTTGTTGAAATTTATGAACATAAAGTTATTCATAATCTTTACTATTATTTTAGTGTTTGTAGGATATTTAGTGATGCCCCTCTTTCATTCCTAATTTTGGTAATTTTTTTCTTGGTCATTCTAGTTAGAGGTTATCAATTTTATTCATCTTTTGAAAGAACCAGCTTTTGGTTTCATCTATTTTTTATTTTTAAGTACATGAATTTCTGCTTTCTTTCCTTCTTGCTTTTGGTTTAATTTACTCTTTTTTTTTTTTTAAGTTTCTTATGGTACAGATTTAGATGTAGAAATGAGATCTGTCTTTTCTCATTTACATTTAATGCTACAAACTTTTCTTTAAGCGGTGCTTTTTTGGAGTTTTTCCAATCTGTTTTCTAGTTTCCTTCATTTTGAAATATTTTATAATTTCTAATTCTGTCATGGTCAGAGAGTGTACTTTGTGTAATTTGAATTTTTAAAAATGTGTTGATACTTATTTTGTGTTCCAAATAAATAAATAAATACCACATTTTTAATTATGCTAAGTGTCGTGCTAAGCTGTATTGGGTCCTTCGCTAAAAGGGAAAAACTCTAATATCACATTTCTTTTTCGATTAACATATAGTTTTTAGAATATTGCATTGCAAGATTGTGTGTCTTGATTACTGAGTCTTTTGGTGCCCCCTTAAATTTTGAGACTGAGCCAAATGAGAGATGTGCCCCACTCTAGTCCCTACTCTGCTACCATTCCCCCAAGAGTAGAAGTTTTTGAGTTTTTAATTTTCTCCCCTGCTCCTCACAACCATATAGATCTAAATACTGTGCTTCATACTTGAGTTAGCTTTCAGCATATTAAGGGTTCAGGAATATGTACCAAAGCTTTAGAAAAACTTCACTGAAAATATCTTTCGATGTATCTCATTAAAACTAATAGATGTTACAAACAGCCTTTTATGTGTGTTCAACTGGCTTTTTTTTTCTTTCAAATATCTGATTCTAACCTAGTTAGAATACAGTACATGGATATTAAGGTGAACAGAAAAAAAGGACAGGTAATCTGTCCACTTACAGATGTGACTAGTAATAATATTGTTGCAGTGTACATCATTCAAATTTTTTAAATGCATATCATTTTCCAAATTAAATTGAAATCATTAACTTAGAATTTATTTTCTTCCTTTTGACAGTATATCTTGAATGTTAATTAGTCTACAAGCCCGTTTTTTAATGCGGTCTCAGCATTCTATTGTATATATTACTTGAATGGTCTCTTTGACAAATATTTTGATTATTTGTAGTCTTTTTTTTTTTTTTTTTTTTTTTTTGAGTTGGAGTCTCACTGTGTCGCCCAGGCTGGAGTGCAGTGATACACTCATGACTATCCCAGCGATGACCTGCTGGGCTCAGGGCATCCTTCCGCCTCCACCTTCCAAGTAGCAGTAACTATGGACACTGCTACCACGCCCAGCTAATGTAGTTTTCTATTTTGATGTAAACGACTACCGGTCAATGTTCCTTCACATTTGTGCTGGTCTCAGAGAAAGTGCCTAGAAGTTAGGTTGCTGGATCAGTAAAATGATAGTTTTTAAGGCTTTTGATATAATATTGCCAAATTACATTCTAAGTTAAAATACCCACCAGATGTGTGTGAATCTTTTTGTATTGTTACCAGTGTTGGCTATTGTTGCTCATTTTGTGTTAGTCAAGTTGCTAGATTAAGAATTGAATTTCATTGTTACTTTAATTTGCATTTTAAAAATTACCAGTGAGAGGATATTTTTTCACTTGATAAATTGCTTGTTAACCTTTCTCATATTTTTACAAAGAGACTATAGTTATTTTCTTGTTGATTTATAAGAGTGCTGTACATATTAGGGTTATTAATAACTTTTTGTCATTAACATGCTATAATTTTCTCTGCTGTTTGCCTTTTAGTTTTGTTTATAGAATTTTTTTGTTGTTGTTGTTGAGTTGGAGTCTCACTCTGTTGCCCAGACTGGAGTGCAGTGGCCACTCCCGGCCACTGCAGCCACGACCTGCTGGGCTTAGGTGATCCTTCCGCCTCAGCCTTCCAAGTAGCTGGAACTACAGGTGCGCGCTACCACGCCCAGCTAATTTTTGATTTATTGTAAAGATGAGGTCTTGCCAAGTTGCCCAGGCGGGTCGTGAACCTGCGGGCTCAGGCAATCCAAGCGAGGGATATAGAATATTTTTGATAAATAGAATAAAACTTTTAAAATTCTGACAGTCTTTTATAGTGTTTTTCTCTGCTCTTAAGATGTAGACTTTTTTTGCACTAAACGGGTAAATTTTTGTTTTCAAATTTCAGATTAGTTTCAATGGAAGTGAAGGGAGGCGCAGTAGAAATAGGAGATACTCTGGATCTGATAGTGATTCAATCTCAGAAAGGAAAAGGCCAAAGAAACGTGGAAGACCTCGGACTATCCCTCGGGAGAATATTAAAGGATTTAGTGATGCAGAAATTAGGCGGTAAGACAATATAAGACCATTTTTGCTTCAACTTGGTTTTATTAGAGGGTGAAACGAAACTATAAAAATATCATATTTTTTAAAAATTGCGATGAAGATTTAGAGGAAGCAAGTATATAGTATTGGGTAGGAATAGAGAATTTCTACTTTGGGGTATATTCTATAACTGACAAAAACCAAGTTTGGTATCTAATCTTTGCATGTTATTTAGTGCTATACTGTTTAGACTACCTAAAGCTTTTGATTTTTATTAATGTGGCTCAGAATAGTTGTTCTTTTTAATAATAAAGGTATATTTTATATTAGATTTATTTATTAAAAATTCTCACTGCATTTGTGACTCCTAGCATTATTAATTTTTGTAAGAATAATTCAGTAGTACATTCTTAACCCTGAGATTTCCCTTTTGAAAGTAACCACATTAAAGGCATTTCTGATATGTCCAAGTAGAAATTGAGGTGAGGTACTGTTGGCCACGCAGGATAAGTTGTAGCTTCCATTTAAAATAATGTTTTTATGTACACATTTAAGGGGAATGGAATAACAGCTTTTGGTTTATGTAATAGTTTTGCATGTGAAATTTATAAAAATGTTCATTTTTTTATTTTGAGAGTTTTGTTTCCTTTATGCCATTGTAACTCTTTTCTTTAAAAATCAGTGACCTGATAAAATTCTTTCTCATTTTTTCTGCCTAAATTGTTAGCTATTTTTAAAAGGATATTTTTATGACCACCTGATTTGCTGGAATTTCTGTCTTTAGTTGAAGAAACATTTCAACTTCTACTTTTTCTGAGTATTTTTCCTCATCTATCAACCACTTAAGTGACTTTCCTGTGTAACTTTTTTAATTTTCAAGTTGTTGGTATAATACCACACATCTGAATTAAAGCTATTCAGTACATTTTTATGAGCACTTGGAATGTGAGAAGGTGTACTATGATTTATAGTTATTCTGGAGATACTTCCTGTGGTAGCTTTGAACCTTTTTTGTCTTTTCAAAATAATAAAGTAACTTCTAAGATAAAATTTAACTTATGTTCTATTTATACTGACATCTAAATATCATCCTGGGTGTTAAAAATATGTCTTGTCTTGATACATCTTAATGTTGTAACGTTTTTGTTTATAGCATAGCTTATTCATTTTTGTTAGTAACAGTACCTTAAAGTAATTTTTACACTAACAGATATTTCTTATTTCTTTTTTTTTTTTTTCCTTCTTTATTTTAAAGATATGGAGTACAATTCAGGGTTAGGGTTACAAGTGTTTATTAGTTAGGTATCCTAGTTGATGAGATGTGTCCCTCCCTCCCCTGGCAGTTTCCCTCAACTGTCAGTCCCATCCCTTTTCTTATTTCTATATACATTATAAATATATATTTTTTCTTAATGAATAGTGAACCACACATTTAACCCAAACTATTATTTTTCTGTTAGGTTTATCAAGAGCTATAAGAAATTTGGTGGCCCTCTGGAAAGGTAAATAAATTTGTCATCCAATTATGGAATATATTACATGATGTCATCTATATTTATTGCAGTAGCATTCAGTTTGGCTTTGTTAAATTTGCTTTTAATAGTCATTTGCAAAATCTGTGGAAAGCAAATTTCAGATTGATTTTTTAAAACTATTTTTGTACTATCCTTTCTAGTCTCTAAAATCTCCTTACCTGCAAATGAAGTTATCTATAAAATACATGTTTAAATTGCAATTTTATTGTCATAAAATTCTTGTTTTTATGACCATAAGCTACTTTTTACAAACTTTGTATCATTTGTCATCAATACCTTATAAAGTAGCAGGGACTGAGTAGCTAGCATAGCTTTCTGACCTAACTAGGGAAATTATTTTTTCTAACAAGGGAAATTTTATTTTTCCCTAATTATGTCCTCTTATCATACAAACTATTAAAATACAAATTGTTAAGACAGCTTTTGAAGTCATCAGTTGAGCGCAATAATTGCTGGTGATTGGATTGGAATATTTTTGCCCTTTATTGTGACCATCCCACCATCTGAATGTAAAGTGGCAAAGAATCAGATTAGTTAATTCTATTTTATCTTTAAAAAAAAAAACTCTTAAACATGTTTATTTTGAGATGACTTGCTTAAAATACAGAGAAATACCTGCATAATATTTTAGATGATGAAAAATGCCTTGAACACTAGTTTCTTATGTTAGCTGTTCAGTGCATAGTAATAAAAATCATAGAACTATACTCTTACCCTTTTCATTTAACATAAAGCTTTACCTCTTCCTTTTGAACTTCTAAAAATTTGACCAATAGTGCCTTTGGGAGGCTGAGGTGAGTGGATTGCCTGAGCCCGTGGGTTCGGGACCCGCCTGGGCAACTTGGTGAGACCTCATCTCTACAATATATCAAAAATTAGCCGGGTGTGGTAGCGCGCGCCTGTAGTTCCAGCTACTTGGAAGGCTGAGGCGGAAGGATCGCCGGAGCCCAGCAGGTCGAGGTTGCGGTGGCCGGGAGCGGCCACTGCACTCCAGTCTGGGTGACAGAGTGAGACTCCAACTCAAAAAAAAAAGTTTTTACAGAATTGGTTTATAGTCTTCCATTTGCTCTATGATGAATTAATTAAATTTACTGTTACCTTTGAGTAGATAAATGAATTTTTTTCTGCCAAATCATCCTGGTTTTCATGTATTTCATGCCAATTATATGAATTAGAATTTATAGAGCATTCAGTAGACATTTAGATCTTGAAATAGAGTGAAGCTTAGTTAATCTTAAAATGGCACTTCTTCATTTAACATATATACCTGAAAATTGTACCGTTTTGTTACAGATTAGATGCAATTGCTCGAGATGCTGAATTAGTTGATAAGTCAGAAACAGACCTTAGACGCCTAGGAGAATTGGTTCATAATGGTTGCATTAAAGCTTTAAAGGATAGTTCTTCAGCAACAGAACGAACAGGTAACATTAAAATGAGAGTGTTTAAAAGAAGTAAATAAATGAAAGCTTCAAAATATTCTTTTATTGAGTTAGTTATTATATCTCAGATTACCTATTCATCAGTCTCAAAAGATCCTTTACAAAACAAAGCAAGATTATTCTTGGTAATAGAAGATAGAGAATAGAATTGCAGTTGTGAAAACAGTAGAATCTGTTCTTTAGATTCTTGTATATTCTGCTGGGATGTAAAGTCAGAAATTATTGTTAGTTGTACTTTTTTTTTAGTAAAAATGAGTGGGAATGGATAAAGTGATACTGATTTTTGAGACATAATTATTTTGTTATCCTTATTTTGCTATTTACCTACCTGAATAAAAATATTTAAATAAGATTTAGTTATCAAATATACTAAAAAATCATGCTAGAACTCTTTAGACAGTACTAATAGATTAATCCATCTGGTGTAATTGATAAAATAACTAGGAAATACTTTTCGTGAGGCCCAGATCTGCTAAATTACAGTCACTAGTGTGTTTATAAGGGTGTGTGTATGTGTGTGTGTATGCATATAGAGAGAGGAAAATTTAAGATTTGTCAGTGATTTCTTCCTTAATAATATAAAGAATACTCGTTAATATAAGTAATAGCATATGTTGCTTTGTGTTTTATAGAATTATGTTTTATAGTTTTTTAATACTCTTTTTTTAAAAAAATCAAGGTGGTAGACTTGGAAAAGTGAAGGGTCCAACATTCCGAATATCAGGAGTACAGGTGAATGCCAAGCTGGTCATCTCCCATGAAGAGGAATTAATACCTTTGCACAAATCCATTCCTTCAGATCCAGAAGAAAGAAAGCAGTGAGTTACTTTCTCCATTGTAAAATGTTTGTGATTATTCAGTAATTGCAAAATGAATGTGTTAAATTTTCACAGTGTTACCGGCTAGTTTTGAAGAACATTTTTTTAAAAATTGACCATAGCATTTTGAAGTTCTAATGACATGTTTTTTCAAAATTAATTTTTTAAAATAAGGCATTTATAAAATTAACAGTACTTATTAACTTTAATGCCAGGTATACTATCCCATGTCACACGAAGGCAGCTCATTTTGATATAGACTGGGGCAAAGAAGATGACTCCAATTTGTTAATTGGTATCTATGAGTATGGATATGGAAGCTGGGAAATGATTAAAATGGATCCTGACCTCAGTCTAACACACAAGGTACTCATCTAATAACTTATTGATTCTATTGACCACTAATGTTGAATTTAATTTATTCTAAGTTTTACTTTTAAAATATTTTGGCAATAAACTTAAGTGGGAATCAGAATCCAAGGCCCTAGCTATTTGTATGACCTTGGCATCATTAGAAGCTCCATTTTCTGAAAGGATTGAATTTAATGGTAAGAAATTTCACTTCACCTCTGAAGTCATTAAGGCATTAGATATGTGTATTTTCAAATCATTGGGTTAAAAGTAAATCATTTCCCCTGCTCCAAGCCTACCATCATTTTTTAAAAATATATTTTCTTTTTGATTACTTTGGGAGCACATCTGGTAATTTGATACATGCATGCAATGTGTAACGATCAAATCAGAGTGATTGCGATATTCATCACCTTAAATATTTATTCTTTTTTTAATGCTAGGAACAGTCATGTCGCTTTTTTTTAGTAGCTATTTTGAAATGTCCAGTTGGTTATTGTTTAGTAACTATAATCTCCCTACTGATTATTGAACACTAGATCTTATTTCTTCTAACTATTTTCGTACCAATTCATCATTAGCTTATTATTCAAAAAAAGACAAAAAAAAGGATTTCTCAAATCTTATAATTTTCTTTAAACATCAGTGTTTAGTATTTTTGGTGATTTGGATCTACTGTTCTAACTAAAATCATTTCTTTGCCTGGAATGGAAAACACTGGAATAATTTTCTTATTTGTCTTATTTTTACTTCTGCACTGACAAATGGGAACTTTTAGATATTGGTATTGTTTCTTTGGTTCTTTGTTTTTATTCAAAGTCTCACTCTGTTACCCGACTTGAGTACAGTGGCAAGATCATGGCTCAGCGCAATCTCAATATCCTGGGCTCATGCAATTCTCCCACCTTAGTCTCCTAAGTAGCTGGGATTACAGCCGTGTGCCACCATGCCCGGCTAATTCTTCTTTTTTTGCAGAGATGAGGTCTCACTATGTTGCCTAGGCTGGTCTCGAACTCCTGGCTTAAGTCATCGTCCCACCTCGGTTTCCCAAAGTACTGGGATTACAGGCCTTATCCATCGAATAAGTAGTCGAGATTCTCACTGTAAAAGTTTCCTCTCAGGAATGCTTTGGGTCAACTTCTAGAAAGTTGGTACCTTGTATTTTAGGAATTTTGGGCTACATTTTGTACACACACACGCACACACACACACACACCCAAATTTTTTATACATTATATATGTAGGTAAGGATAATGAACATTTAATAACTGGATAATAAATATATTTTTATATATTTGAAATAAATTTATAACCTCATACTTCCTGTTTTCATTTTGAAAGGTAACAACATGATGAATTTTTTTTAAAGGCATATTTGTTTAGAATTCATTCCCAGGGGAATTATATCTTTGACTCTGGCATAGATATGCAAAACAGTATATTTTGCATTGGGTTGTTTATACCTGTAAATAATAAGAATTTTAACTTTTAGTGATATATATATTTCCACATAGGTAAGCAATTTTTAGCCAGTAAATTTCTTTATTTATTAAAGACAATTTGAAAAAAATAATTAAAAAAAATTTTTTTCAGATTCTTCCAGATGATCCTGATAAAAAACCACAAGCAAAACAATTGCAGACACGGGCAGACTACCTCATCAAATTACTTAGTAAAGATCTTGCAAGAAAAGAAGCTCAAAGACTTTCTGGTGCAGTAAGTTAAAACTCAGATGTGTAAAATCATTTTGCTTTTTATAAGATAAATGTAGTTTACATGACCACAGTAAACATCTGTAGTCAATATGAGCTTATATAAATGGATTTTTCTGTAATTAAGTAGTTTTATTTGATGTTACCGCATTCAAATTTTCCCTTAAATTATCTCAGCATACATGTTAAAACTGATGAATTATATCTTTTAAAATTAGGATTCTGTCTTTTTCTAGTTTTCGAGAGGGTGGGAGAAAACTTGTTTAGAGTGTAGGATACTTTTTGAGAAGTAAAACCTGCATTACTGTTGTATTTTGAGGCATTGGTGAGCTTAAGACACAGTATCAAAGATGGTACAACTTACTGAAAAGTGGGAAAAAGACATCAGAAGGGGAGGTAATTGGAAACTTAAAGCAACTTTTAAAAGTTGACCTATGACCACAATGTCAGTTACTTCCTGTATAACATTAGAAATCATTTCTGTACTGTCTCTGGAAACACTGAAGTTAATTAGACATGATAAAATCTAAGAGAGTAAAAAGTTTGTTTCTACTACTTTTTTTAAAGGCATAATTATAATTGGTTAATATTTATTATTCACATTCAGTTATATCACCATTATTGACTTCCTAAGATTGGTGCAGCTTATTACCAACAGATTAAGTGTTGACAAGGAACATGTATTCTAGCTGTTAGGCTTAATATTTATGAAGTGTTTAAAAATCTGTTGAGTTGGTTAAAATAAAAAAAATTATTTTTAGGGCGGTTCAAAGAGGAGAAAAGCAAGAGCTAAGAAGAATAAAGCAATGAAGTCTATAAAAGTTAAAGAAGAAATAAAGAGTGATTCTTCTCCACTGCCTTCAGATAAGTCTGATGAAGATGATGAAAAGGTAAGAATACATTTTAGAATAGCAACCTTTTCTGTGGAAAGGAAATGTGGCATATTTTTGTATACTTTACATTTAAAATTTGAACTAAGGACAGAAACTTTACTTTTGGGAACTGAAGTTTTGTGTGTATTTTATTTAAATAACTCATAACATAGGCCTATTTATAGAACAGAATTCTACCTATACAATAGATATTATGTATCACTAGACACCTAGAGCAAGGGTCCTTCCTTTTCAAACATTTGCCAATTAAATGAGCTTCTGTCTCCTTTAATTTTATTATGAATTTGAATGGGACTAGCTTCCCTTAGTTTATAGGAAAGTAAAAATTGCATGTATCATTAGAAAGGGGGATTCTGAGTTATCTCTTTCAGAATCTACATACATGCAATTCATAGTTATGCAAAGAAAAACTAGTTTTTGTCAAAATTTGGTTAGTAATACATTGGCCATACTTGCACTTTCTAGGATGAGATCACTTCTGTGAAACATCCAAATAAAAAAATTAAAACAGAAAGAGACAGTGAAGAAAAACCTGAGCCAGATGTTTGTATAAAGGAGGAACCAGAAGAAAAGAGGGAAGCAAAAGAGAAGGAGAATAAAAGAGAACTTAAAAGGGAGATAAAAGAAAAAGAGGATAAGAAAGATATAAAGGAAAAAGATAATAAAGAAAAAAGAGAAAACAAAGTAAAAGAAGCTAAACAGAAAGAAAAAGACATAAAGGAAGAAAAGGTATGCAAATCATAATGTAAAATTTAGAAAAGACAATCAGCATATTTATATTTTAGGAGAATTCATTGCATATCTGCCCATATTAGTCTTAATAACTGAGTTATTCAAAAGTATGTGTGGGTATGTAGTAGAGGAGAAAAGCACATAGGTTTGAATACCTTTTTAGTCTTACCTTCAGGGTAACATCACACAGTAGGTTTTTTTTTTGGTTTCCCCAAATAAAATTGGGAAAAGAACAAAATAGATAAAAATATTCAGTGATAATGAGCACTTGTAGAGTAAAATGAGACAGTAATTGTTTTCTGAAAGTGGTAATCATTTTGCCTTTGTTGTTGTTATTGGCTTTTTGTTTTTATGTTATTTTCTCTTTTTCTTCAGTTGGGTGAATCTAAGTCTGATGGTAAGGAAAGATCCAAGAAATTTTCAGCATCAGATGCTCCAGTTCATATCACTGCAAGTGGTGAACCAGTTCCCATATCTGAAGAATCTGAAGAGCTAGATCAGAAGACATTCAGTATTGTAAGCAGTAGATTTTTTGATTATTAGTATTAATTTATGTAATGTTTTATTTAAATTGTAGTTTTATCATTAACTGCTTTTAATTTAAAACTATTTGAATTTGATATTATTGCAGTTGAGATCAATAAAGGTAATAGATTTAAATTTCAAAAGGTGTCTAAAATTTAGAATTAGCTTGAAAAATCTTTCTAATAAAGACTTTATTGAGAGAGGTTTAATGAATATGCAAAGTGAACTTTTTTCCTTCAGCTTTTGGATTTTAAACTTTAATTCCTGAGTCTATTATATATATATATTTGTAAAACAGTGCTGCTTATCTGTGGTGAAGGACTAGTCTTTTTCCCCAGCTTTTATAGATCAGTATTTTTTAGAAAATACAATAGGAGTGAAACATTTCACCAGAAAAGGGAAATCAGAAAACTTGATAGAAAAAACATAAGCCCAAATGTTTTATTACTCGATTCAGTAGTCATAGGATTGTACTGTCAAATTGCTATAAAAGTTTCTGGCACTCAGTTTCTGTGCCTAATGGCACAGGTTCATGGACCACACTTTGAATGAGTATCTCTGGTCTAAGATATGTTAGTGTTGCATGCTGTCATGCTTTTATGCTTCTCAAAGTAAGGGAGAAACCATCCTTGTCTTTTTCTAAAGGGTCTATCTACTGAATATAATAAAGAACTCATAAAATGGTCTCAACTGTGAAATTACTTAGTATAAATTTTGTAGAAAACTTTATAGTGAGGATGCAGTGTGGGGAAACAGTATACATATGGTTGATAATATCGACTCGAGTCAGAATGCTACTGTTTGGAAAGTAAGTATGAAGAGTAGATGAATTGGTACATGTACAGTTTCCTATCTAGAATAGTGTTCTCTTTAGAAAAGCTCAGAAAGCTCAAAAATTGGTAGAGATTGTGGTAGAGGTTGTTGTTCCTGAATTCAGACTTGCTAAGCAGATTGATCAAGACTGAAAAAGTCCAAATGCAGAGCAAAACCAGGAAGGAATGATAATTTTAGAGAAAAAGGGACTGAGTGATATGAGACAGATATGGAATTTTCAGAGCTTGAACTAGAGCTAATAAAAGTTTCATTGCAGTTTAATTACAGGTTACAGCTGCAGGAAACATTTATAATCTGATAGATACAGGTATCATAAATGACATAAATATATCCTAATTGTACACAAATTTATACAAATATATATTCATATATTTTATCTTTAGAGAGTTCTAGACTGAATCGTCTATACTAGTTTGAACCGTTAACATACTTCAGGTACTTGTTAGACTTGGGTGTAAATTTAAGTCAGTTTTATCACTAGTATTAATCAGATGATATACGTGTAAGATAGAAATTTTCATCTTCTAAAATTATGTTTTTTTACCCACTATGTCACTCTAGGTTCCCAGCTCACTCTCTTGTTCCAAAGAAGAACTCTTTGGCACCTGACTAGAGAGTGTTGATTTAGTGACCCCATTGATTAATTCCCTGCTGATTCCTTGACATGTTCTAATATAGCTTTAAGTCACTCCTTAAATATAATAGTTCCTACCACAGTCCTTTTGTTCTTCCCACTTTTAACTGTTGACATTCTCTGATTTCTGGAAATATCGGGAACGTTCAAAGATGCTCTTGCTCCTGTCTTTCATCTTATTTACTTGAACCACATGTGTTATCTTGGGACTTCCATTTTTATTGTCTTTTTCAGGTTCACAGGCTAGGATTCCTTTTTAAGAATGACCTTTCTATTTGTGAACTAGATCTTAACCTAGCCTTCCTATCCATTTTCTATTGACTTCCTTATCCATTCCATATTGTGTGGGAGTGGAGGAGGTGATATTATCTGGTTTTGTTTTTTTTTTGAGGTGAAAACATTAAACTCTTGAGTACTTCCCTACTCTACCTGCTCTATTTCTGAGTTAGGAGAAATTACAACTCTTACTCTTTTCTTTGCCCCATTTCCTCTTTAACCTTCTGGCTTTTCCATGTAACTGCTGAAAAATTTCTCATGTGTCCAATGCATGAATTTCCTCTCCATTAGTCTTTGTATGGATTTTTGTGTATTATGAGGATGAAGAATAAAATGGTTTTACAAACGTGGACTCTGAAGCCAGACTTTTTGGATTTGCATAGAATTTTACCCCTATGTAAGAAGTTCCATTTTATTTGGGAGTAGCTCTGAATATTAAGAAATTCAGTGGCCATTTATCAGTCTTCATTCTCAACATCTTTTTTTAAAAAATTTTTTTTTATTTTAAAGATGTGTGGTACAATTCAGGGTTAGGTGTATAAATGTTCATTATGTTGATGAGTTTAGCCCCCCGCCCCCACTCCGAGCAGTTTCTCACTACTGCCAGTCCTTATAGTATTACAATGATTGTTCAAGGTCTGCTTATGAGTGAGAGCATGTGATACTCAGTTCTTTGTTTATGTGATGTATCACTCAGTATTACAGACTCTCTAAGTTCATTCAAGTTGCTGTGAAGTTCATTATTTTGTCCTTCTTTATGACTGCGTAATATTCCATCATGCATATGTACCACATTCTTTTTTAATCCAGTCCTCTTTCAGTGGGCAGCATGGTTGGTTCCATCTTTTTGCTATTGTGAATAATGCTGCAGTAAACATACTTGTGCAGGTATCTTTTTCATAGAGTGATTCGAGTTCCTCCAGGTATATTCCCAGTAGGGAGATTGTGGGATCATATGGTAGGTCAGTTTTCAGATCTTTTAGGAATTGTCAAACTGTTTCTCACGGAGGTTGTATTAGTTTACACTCCCACCAGCAGTGTAGAAGTGTTCCCTTTTCCTTGCATCCTTTCCAGCATCTGTTGTTTTGTGAGTTTTTGATGATGGCCATCCTGGCTGGAGTTAGGTGGTATCTCAGTATGGTTTTAATTTGTACTTCTCTGATGACTAGTGAGGTTGAGCATTTTTTTATGTATCTATTGACTGTTCATATGTCTTCTTTTGAGAAGTATCTGTTCATATCTTTGCCCACTTTGTAATGGGTCTGTTTGTTTTTTTTCCTTTTGGCATGTTTGAGTTCCTTGTAGATCCTAGATGTAAGGCCTTTGTCAGACATACATTTGGCAGATATTTTTTCCCCTCCTGTCTCCCTGCTCTCTTGATGGTTTCTTGGACTTTGCAGAAGCTTTTCAGTTTAATGAAGTCCCACTTGTCTATCTTATCTTTTATGGCATGGGCCCTTGGGGTTTTGATCAGGAATTGGTTACCAGTTCCAATTCCCATGAGGGTGTCTCCTGCATTTTCCATGTTCTTATAGTTTGAGGTTTTATATTTAGGACTTTAATCCATTTAGGGTTGATTTTTGTTATCGTGATAGGTCTTTCAATCTTCTGCACGTAGTCAGTTTTCCCAGCACCATTTATTGAATAGGTTCTCCTCTCCCCATTAGTTGGTGGTTGAGGCTTTGTCAAAGATGAGTTGGTTGAGAAAACTGAGGTTTTGCTCTGGAAACTCTATCCTGTTCCATTAGTCTGTATGCCTGCTCTTGTACCATTATCAGGCTGTTTTGATTATTGTAGCTTTATAATAAAGTTTAAAGTCTCTCCTCAACATCTTTATTTTATTTGAACACCTTGGTTTTCCTTATCTTTCACTGATTATCTTCCTAAATGGCAATATAACTTAGCAGTCAAGAAAGAATACAAAATTTGAGGTCAACTAGAGCTGGGTTTGACAGACATCATTTTGTTACTAAATTTCAGTTTCTTCTTCTGTAAAATAAAATAAATTTTTCTTCTATAAAACAAATACTATTGTTAGGGACTTAAAGTCAAGCACACTCTCTGGCACCTAATAAATGCTTTGTAAGTATTGGTCTAATCAACATCCTCAGGCTTTAGCATAGTTTTTAGTCATCAATTCTTTCTGTCCCTTATTTACATCCAGTCAGTGAACAAATCCTGTTGGCTCCACCACACTGATCTTCCTTTGTGATGGCACAGCCATCTCCTTTCTGAATTATTTTAGTAGCCTCAGTGGTTCTTAACTGCTTCTACCCTGCCCATACCTCAGTTTGTACTCCACACAGCAACAAAGTGATTATAACTATTACAGGGAGCTTAATAAAGTCATTCCATGATAATTCTGTGCTTAACACTCTCCAGCGACTTTCCATCTCATTCAGCAGAAAAGATTCTTAACAACCTAAAAGGTATAGCATCTAGTTAACTCATCATCATCATCTCCTGCCGCTTCTCTCACTCACTTAATTCCAGCCACCGTGGCATTCATATTGTTCCTTAAATATGTCAAAGAGAAATTTAGGATGTTTATGCATGTTCTTCCCTCTGCTTGGAATGGCTTACTCCTTCATTTTCTTTAGATGTCTGTTCAATCTTTGCCTTCCTTGGAATCTTACATAAGACAGAAAGTTCCCTGCTCTTTCTTGCTTTATTTATCTTTACCACAGTTGTCACCATCGAACACATTATGTCTCTCTTATTTATTGGCTATCTTATACTAGAGTCCAGGTTTCATAAAGGCAGGGTCTGTTTTACTTTTCTGTTTCCTATCTAAATTAATACCAAGAATATAGTGCATGCTCAGCTTAACATATATTGATTAAATTATTTTCAAGCAGAATATAAACTACCAACATTGAACAAAAGATAGGAAACATAAAAGAACAGTTATCAATAACACCAGCAATTCAAAAGGAAATTAAGGAGTTTTTTTTAATTTAAAAAAGCGTCAGATCTGGCTGAATTCTAATGACATTTCTAATAAGAGTGGTCCTTCAGAGCGGTGGTGCAAGGATTTATTTTATGTAAATTGCATTGGATCATCTAAATACATTGATGTTGACCCATTCTTATATTCTTGGAACTAAACCAAATTGCTCCTCATGAATATAATGTTACATTTTTTTTTTTTTTTTTTTTGAGTTGGAGTCTCACTCGGTCGCCCAGAGGGGAGTGCAGCAGCCGCTCCCGGCCACCGCAACCTCGCCTGCTGGGCTCCGGAGATCTTTCCGCCTCAGCCTTCCGAGTAGCCGGAATTACAGGCATGCGCTACCACACCCGGCTGATTTTTTTTTTTTATTTATTGTAGAGATGAGGTCTCGCTGCCCAGGCGAGTCTCGAACCCGCGGTCTCAGGCAATCCACTCACCTCAGCCTCCCAAAGGCGTGGGATTACAGGCTGAGCCACTGAGCCCGGCTGTAATGTTACATTTTAATTTATATTTGCATTTACATCTATGAATTTATTAATCTAAAGGTTGCTTTTTGGTAATATTTTAATTCTGATTTTGGTATAAGGTTGTAATTCTTATTTCAGCAATAAATCATGCAGTTTTTGATATGTCATCCTTTTATCAGTATGCCAAGAATGTATAGACTAAGGAAAAGGTTGATCTCTATCAACCAACCTCTATTCTATAATTACCCAAAATAGGAGAGAGTAGTGGAAGTCATTATTAGCCTCCTTGTTTTGTCCCAAAGGTTTAGGAAAAATAGACAATTTATACATCTAGTTATATTGATTTTAATAGCATTGATAGTATATTTTATTATATAAAATTTTTTTTTTACATTTTACTCTACATTATGATGGATAATATGGTATTTAAGTTATACTCTGAAATATGTTTTACTATCTTTTAATATTCTATATTTAAGACTGCTTAGGATGGTGTGCTTACATAAAAAGTAGCCTAGAAGCTAAGTAAGATCCAAAGCTTTTACTTCCATAGAGACTATCTTAAATAATGGAAAACCTTGCTTTCCTGAAAAAAATCCAAAGAGGTAAGAACCCTAATTAGATGATAGGTAGGGGTGTGTGTGTGTGTGTGTGTAAGCTGTGAGGTGAAATTTAATTGATTGTTACACCACCAGTATTGTAATGCTACTCATGTAAGTAAATATTATCGAAAGTGGTAGATCACATTGAATTCAAGTTTTTAATGCATATATTTCTATTCTTATTTTCTCATTTTCAAGTGTAAAGAAAGAATGAGGCCTGTCAAAGCAGCATTGAAGCAGCTTGATAGGCCTGAGAAAGGCCTTTCAGAAAGAGAACAACTGGAACATACTAGACAATGTTTAATAAAAATTGGAGACCATATCACAGAGTGTCTGAAAGAGTATACAAATCCTGAACAAATTAAGCAATGGAGAAAGTAGGTGATATATTTTTCAGAAAGTGTTAAGTTTATAATTGTGTATCCATCTGTGTTTTTTAGTTCAGATTATTTATCTACTTCTGAAATTTAGGTAACAAAATGTTTTACCTGAGAATGATATTTTAAATTTTTTTCCTTCAACTTTAAAGCATTTTATTTATGAAGTTACTTAATTATGTATCATGATATGCTTCAGGTGACATCTCTGCCTTTAAATAGTGAAAGCTGGTCCACTAAAATGCAAGTTGCATTTTATTTTTAAAAGTCTTTACAATTCACCTAATTATTCCCAGTAATATATTTTCAAATTGGTAAGCCCCCAAAATTGTTATAAATCACCTCACTTAAAGATCACCAGATCCAGATCAGTGTTAAGCCAAACTACTAGTTGGAAAAAATAAAATGGGCAAATATTAGTCACTGATACCAATTTGTTAGTCTCCTGAGTACTTTGCTATATGCAGTGCAGCTACATATCAAAACAAAAAAAAAAGTAGTGTATTTCTCGAGGAGTGGTAATTATTAAGGATTAAAAAAAAATCCTGTCCTTTTCCCCTTTCTTTTTAAACTTAGCCAGGACACATTTAGAAAAAGCTAGGCAGTAGATTGTGATCACTAGGCTTGTAAGTAGTAAAAACTGAGCCATGTATGACCTGAAATCACGGGCTTGTAAAGCCACGGAAGTGATTTTTGGAGTTGGCATCAGAAGAGGCACTCAGTTCCCATCTTGGCTTTGTTATGTTGAACAGATACCAGTATCTCTGAGTCCTAGTATTGTCATCTCTAAATGATAACATCTGTCCTTCAAACCCTTTATAAACTGTAAGATACTACATATTTTTCAATTAGTATATGATAAGTTTGATTACATTATGGGAAATTAGCAACAATAATCCTAAATTACCATATTTGTGATGTCTGGCTTATTCTTTTATTTATAGTTTGAGTATATATACTGGCGATATATATATATATATATATAGAGAGAGAGAGAGCTATCTTTTAATATCATAGAATTATTCCATCCTCAAACTCTTTCAGCTCATGTGATGATCCCCGAAGTGTGGAACTACAGAGCAGGAATATAATAAAGTTCAGTCATATATATTAGGCTTAAATGGAAATATAGCCAAGTGCTTCATCATTTTAAAGTTACAAAATTAAATATTTTTTATGTCAGCGACTTCCAAATTTATTCTAGACTGTTCTTATCTGTTATAAAATTAGGAAAATAAGATAGCATGGTGAATTATTCTTAAAGCTAAATGCAACTGATTTAAAGGACTATATTAACATTATTTTCTTTTTTTTCTTTTTTTTTTTCCTCCCTGAGTCAGGATCTCACTTTGTTTTACCCAGACTAGAGTATAGTGGTACAATACCAGCTCACCACAGTCTCAAACTCCTGGCCTCAAGCAGTCAGCAGCTGGGACTACAGGTGCATGCCACCATGCCCAACCAAATTTTTTTCTTTTTCTTTTGATTTTTTTTTTGTAGAGACAAGGTCTTAGTTTGTTGCATAGTCTGGTTTTAAACTCCTGGGCTCAATCAAGCCTCTCACCCTGACTTCCTAAATGCTGAGATTACAAGTGTGAGCCATCATGCCTTGCCCTCTTTCCTATTTCTTTAGTGTAAAAATGCTTGGCTTCTGCCTGTCCTTTACTTGTCACTAGGGCTATGAAATTTGAAAGCCTGGTTTCTTGTGTAATAATGATTTTTGGCAAGAATGGGTTATAATCATTTTTGAAGGATTACTGAGGGAAAATATTTAGTTGTATACTACATAATAATTTTTTTAAGCCTTATAGAGTCTAGGTTTTTGAGGTGGCAACCTTAGAAATAAGGTACATCTTACTGAAATTACACAGGGTCCAATACAAATGAATGCTATTTCAGATTTGGTCTGTTATTAGAAAGGGTGGAGGAGTCCTTGGAAGAAGAGAGATTAATAGACAGGAGACTTTTTCATTGTGTTCTGTCACTTTACCTCCCAAAGCCCATGCTCTGACCTTACTCTTCTTGCTTAGTTGGGTAGATTATCTTTTTGTTTTTCTCCTGTTTAGTTCTTAGCCACCTTAATTTTATATTCCTTGGTGTTCATTCCTGTTGCCACTGTTTCTACTTATACCAAATTCCCTTAAAAAAGAGGTGGGGGAACAGCAAGACTCCTACTGAGAAATATTCCATAAGTAAATTAGCTTTTACTCTAACCTGAGTGCTGTCTAGAGAAATATATTTATAAAGACGGAAACAAGAAAAAGAGTACTTATATTAAGACCTAACATTGAACGGGTGACTCCCCCTCTTTCCTCAAGTACAGTTACTGGTTTTACATAATGAAAGAAGATACAGACATCACCCATAATTATAGAGACTTGAGCCATAATTATAGAACAGCTGACCTCAAACAAGTTTTTACAGTAACTATAATTATCTGCTTTATTTATTGCTTATAGATGTTTTTCTCTATATATTTTTTATCAAATTGTTTGAAATGCAACAATAATTTTTATTTAAAAATCACTGTGTAAAGTGATGGCCAAAGTAATAGAATGTTTATTTGCATTTCATTTGTCTGTCAAATATGCTATATTCTAACTAAACCTTTTAATAGTATTACTTTTAGGAAATCTGAACAGTTATTACTGTTCCATTTTTAAAAAGAAAACAACTGATTCATGTGAAGAATTTTATAGGGCTGGAATTGAGGTATGACAAAGTAAATATCTAGGATCTGAACTTTTTAAAAGAGGCACTAATTCTTAGTTGGTTTGTGTAAATGCTAAAGCTAGTCCGGTTCAGGTGATCTGCTCAAGATCAGATAGTTGTGTGGGTGATATAATGAAGGCCAGAATCTGATTCATGACTAGGTTTTTGTAAGGGAAAATATATTTTCAGAAAGAATTTAATTATGAACAAAAAGAACAGTTTATTAACTTTCTGCCTTTTATTCAAATGAGCTAACTGTAGAATATAGATGTATTAGAGAATGTCTGTAAATTCAGCCAAGGGCTAGATGAATTTTCTTCTGTGGATTTCAGTTCACTTAATATCATTCAATTCGTTTTCTCTCCAAAGCACTTATAAAATTTGTGTATATTTGTTTCTTCTGGGGACCACTATCATAACTTAGAATTTTTTTGCTTTTTCCCTGAGGTATATTTGACGATTGAAAATAGTATATGTTTAAGGTATACAATTTAGTGATTTGATATATACATTATATACATACATACGCACACACACGTTGTGGAATAATTACCACAATCTATGATTAATTATTAATGCTTGAGTTGTAATTGGAAGAGAGGCCTAGAGATACCATGCTGTACTTGGTTTATGGTGTCTGGTCACATTACTCTTGGGGCCATTACATTACCACTATAAAATTACAGTTAACTTTTAATGCATTATTTAGGACAATTTTTTTTTTAAAATGGAGATTGAGTCTCCCTGTGTTGCTGGTCTCAAACTCCTGACAACAAGCAATCCTCACACCTTAGCCTCTCCAAGTGTTGGAATTACAGGCATGAGTCACTGCACCTAGCTTATTTGGACATTTTTTTTTTACAAGCTTAATCCATATTGTCTGGTGGAATTTTCCTTTCCTTTTTTTATTTTTTTTTTTGAGTTGGAGTGCAGGTCCTGGCCACTGCAGCCTCCACCCGCTGGGCTCCAGCAATCCTTCCACCTCAGCCTTCCAAGTAGCAGAATTATAGGCACGTGTTACCACGCCCAGCAGATTTTTCTTTTTTCTTTTTTTTTTTTTTGATTTAGTGTAGAGATGAGGTCTCGCCAAGTTGCTCAGGCAGGCCTCTAACCCGCGGGCTCAGGCAATCCACTCACCTCGGCCTCCCAAAGCGCTAGGATTACAGGCTGAGCCACTTAGCCCGGCCCGTCTGATGGAATTTTCTTTCAAACTGTTAACATACCTCTTCCTCATGTGTTTACATAGGGTCGCAGTATGAATCTCTGAGTCCCTTCTTGATTTAATTTGCATCTTTTTGGTGCATTTCAAATTAGAATTGTAACTACTTTTTACTGCAAAGATAATAAAACAAAGGTATATGAAAGAGACGTGAAATTTAATGTTTTGTTTCGTTGGAGTCTTATTCATAGATGAAGTCCTAGAAAATACTTATGAGAATTAATCTCCTTAGACTTCGTTCCATAGAGGGCTGTGTATGTTTCTGTCTAGAGGGAAAGGATTCTGTGAAAAAGCTAAATCTTTTGTACCAGACTAATTTAATTTTGTCTTTTTTTCCCTCTAGAAACCTGTGGATTTTTGTATCTAAGTTTACAGAATTTGATGCAAGAAAATTGCATAAATTATATAAGCATGCTATTAAAAAACGGCAGGAATCTCAGGTAAATTAGTGCATCGAATTTTTTCCTTTATCAAAACCATGAGACATTGTTTTTTTACAAAAGAAGTCAATATATATAGAAGGAATGAGGGAAATAGAAAATCATCAATAGAACACCACAGTAATAGTTGCAGGCAAGATTTTTTTTTTTTTTTGTTGAGTTGGAGTCTCACTCGGTCGCCCAGACTGGAGTGCAGTGGCTGCTCCCGACCACCGCAGCCTCGACCTGCTGGGCTCCGGCGATCCTTCCGCCTCAGCCTTCCAAGTAGCCGGAATTACAGGCGCGGGCTACCATGCCCAGCTGATTTTTTTATTTATTATAGAGATGAGGTCTCGCTGCCCAGGCGGGTCTCGAACCCACGGGCTCAGGCAATCCACTCACCTCAGCCTCCCAAAGGCACGGGATTACAGGCTGAGCCACCGAGCCCGGCTGCAGGCAAGATTATTTAAAGCCAAAGCTAAAATTAGTTGGGAAGAAAACAGGATATTAGCAAAGACTAAAGATCGTCTCTGAGATGTTTGTTTTTGTTTGTTTGTTTGAATTGGAGTCTTGCTCTGTTGCCCAGGCTAGAGTTCAATGTGTGATCACATTCATCATAACCTCAAACTTCTGGGGTCAGGCGCTCTTTCTGCCTCAGCCTCCCAAGTAGCTGCTATTACAGGTGCATGCCACCATGCCCAGTTAATTTTTTTTATTTTTTTGCTATGTTGCCCAGACTGGTGCCAAACTCCTGGACTCAAGCAATCTTCCTGCCTCGGTCTCCCAAAGTGTTTAAATTGGAGCCACCATGCCAAGCCTTTGAGTTGTTTATTTAGTATAAAAGGAAAACAGCTTTATAGAAAGGAAACTTGCCTGACACTACCTTAGACTAGTAATCAAGGTTCATGTTATCAGTAGTAAAACATATGGACATCATGAACCCTCTGATACAGAGTGCACTGAGAAAGGCACATCACTTCTGTCGAATTCTTGTGAAAAAATATATAACCTCAATCTAATCACAAGTAAATAACAGACAAGTCCTGATTGAGGGTGTTCTATAAAATAAATGTACTCTTCAGGAGTGTTAAGATCACGAAATATGAGATCACGAAATATGTCACAGAAGAAGACATGACAGCTAAGTGTAATATGGGGTTCCAAATTAGATTCCAGAGCAAAATAAGCACTTTGGTGGAAAATGTGAAATCTGAATAAAGTCTGTAGTTAAATTGTTAGCATTGTACCAGTGTAAATTACTTGGTTTTGATCATTATATTGTGGCTATAGATTATATAGCTAGAAGATAAAGATATTTTATATATATATATATATACACTATATAAATACAGATATTATGTAAGATATTGCATTAGAAGATGCTAGGTAAAGGGTATATGGGAACTCTCAATAGTATTTTGGCTACTTTTTGTTAAGTCCGATTATTTAAAGTTAGTTTTTTTTTTTAAATGGGGGACAAGTAGTTTATACTTTCTTTAAAAAGGAGATCTGTAAATGTATATAAACATTCTGATGTCTTATGTGTAGACTTTTTTCACTCAAGATTTTCTTTTCCCACTGTTTTGTAAGCATAATTAAGTCACTTAAAAGATTCTTACATATGTACTTTTATTTTAGCAGAACAGTGATCAGAATAGTACCTTGAATGCTCATGTGATTAGAAATCCAGGTAAGTAAGCCTTACTGCTTGTTTTGGAAAATAAATTTTTAAAAATTTTTTATTTGGTTTTGTTTTAGCTAAAACTAAATTATAAAAAGGGTTCATAAGTTGTTTTTATTTAGAAATGCCTTTATATTTAGAAGATACTGTAACATTAATACATACATATATCAGCATATAAAATGTGTTGTCTTAAATAATAATCTATTTTAGCTTATTGTCCTTTCTGTAAATCAACCTTTTGCCAGTTTCTAGAAATTGTAGAAGAATTTTTAAAATGAACAAATATTCTTTTTTATGTCATTTGGAATAACCATTTTTCTGTACGAGTGTCACAGAAGTATCTTCTAAGAAGAGAATGGGCCCCTTATTTTTCAGTTGTGATTTTTCACATTTTAGAACTAAGTGATTTTTTTTTTTAAGCGTTATTGTTGTTCTTATAGGTCATTTCTAAATGCTTTATTTAGCTGCCTGTATTTGGAAATTGATTTTGTTTTGGCAGGAGTTCTTGGTATCTAGCAACAAAGTTTTGCCACATATTTTTTTAAGTCATTAATAAAAGTTGGACTTTTTAATCTAACAGATGTGGAAAGATTAAAAGAGAATACAAATCACGATGATAGCAGCAGAGACAGTTATTCCTCTGATAGACACTTATCTCAGTACCATGATCATCATAAAGATCGACATCAGGGAGATTCTTACAAAAAAAGTGATTCCAGGAAAAGACCCTATTCTTCTTTTAGTAATGGTAAAGATCATCGTGATTGGGATCACTACAAGCAAGACAGCAGGTAAACTTGATAGTCACTTTCAAATTTTTGCTTGTATACATGTCTTTCTTCTTTTGATTATGTTTAATATATTTGACCTATCAGTCAATTAAATCTTCATGCAATCAAAACAAGTCTTGTGAAATAAAGGTAATGGCTTATAATTAAGAAAAATTGATGCATAGTATTCTTTGTTAATAATGCGAACTAAATTTCTCTATGAAATGGCTTTTGAATTATAAAATTGAAATCAAAATATGTAATAAGAAAGTTAATGTAGGGAGTGCTATTACGTTGTGGAAGTCATTGTTGACTTTGCAGAATATTGGCTCAACTACTCTTCAAAATATAACAGTTGGGTAAAATAAAAGCTTGATAGAATCATCCCTAAAAGTAAACTCAAAAGTTATAAGAATAAAAGTAAAGATTTGAAACAAGAAAATGAGAAGACAGTCTTTGTATTTTAGTTGTGCTCACTGTGATGGTAATTTCTTCTCTGAGAACCTCTGTCACATTGCAAACACATTAATTGTAGAATGGCTCGTATTATTAGAAAGGATTGAATAATGAAAAGGAAAAGTCATTTTTATAGTAACATATATTTGTAATTTAACAGGCCTATTGCATATAATTTACATTTGTTTGTAGTAAGGACCATTAGTCAACAAAAACCCATTATGGTCAGTGTATTTCATTTTGGAAAAGGCAACCATTTTAGAGATTGCTTTTCACTAAACTTCTGAGTTTATTTTCTAGCAAACTGCCACATTTCCGTATTGAGTAAACTTCTCAATGATGATACACTTGTCAAGTCTTTTATAACTAGTCAAACTTGAGGAAGCTTTCAATAAGCATCACCAACCAGTGAAAATTTTCCTTTGTAGATGATTTCCTAGACTGCATTCTAGCATTTTAAAAATTTTTACCTGCTTGGGGATTCAGATCCTCTGATCTCAAGGATTTTCTTGATAGTTGTAATTATCTTAATTTCAACTTCTAGACAATTATGATGCATTAATATAAATGATGCATAAAATAAAAATCTGCTACTTCTCTAAAACAGGGTGTGAAATTAGATGCTGAGGTACTCTGTATGGTTCACGTTAGTTTTATGAATCAAATAATTTTTCCAAGAGATATTTAAGAAGTTTTGTAATAAAGCACTTAACTTGTTACAATTAAAAGTATGTTTTAATGTATTTGTATTTTTTAATAAGATTTTATTTGGAAACATTTTCATTTGCATTATTAATATGACTAAAATTTTCAATTGCTTTTTATTAGGTATTACAGTGACAGAGAGAAACACAGAAAACTGGATGATCACAGGAGTAGAGATCACAGGTCAAATTTGGAAGGAAGTTTAAAAGATAGATCTCATTCTGATCATCGTTCTCATTCAGATCATCGGTTACATTCAGACCACCGGTCAAGTTCTGAATATACACACCATAAATCTTCCAGGGATTATAGGTATCACTCAGATTGGCAAATGGACCACAGAGCTTCCAGTAGTGGCCCTAGGTCACCACTAGATCAGAGGTCTCCTTATGGCTCCAGATCTCCATTTGAACATTCAATTGAACACAAAAGTACACCTGAGCATACCTGGAGTAGTCGGAAAACATAACAAAAACTGATATCTTTGTCTTTCTGGACTTTACTTTTAGCCATATATCATAACCAACACAGTAATTGCCTTACATGACTTGAAAGATATAAACAGATCTTCTATCAGTAGCAGTATTGTTACTTCTTTCCAGGATGCAAGGTCTATTATCCCAACAGAAGAGAAAATATTTTTATATTTAAGGATTATGCTGCACTGTACTACAAATATTGTAGTACTTTTTTTTTTTCTTTTTTAAAGAAATGGAAAATGTTTACTATTACAGGGACCTCAACACTGCCCTCCCATGTAGGCTGGATAAAACTGTTTTTTAAGTCAGTGATTTTAAACTGACCTTCATTTAAATTGTTTATATATGAACTTTACTCTGACCTGTGATCATGTTTCAGGAAGGAATGAAAGAGAGTTCTTTCTTAATAAAGAAAAACACTCAAGGACTTTGTTCACTTTCCAAAGCTACTTGTTTACATTGTACACTGCGACCACCTTGCCGCTTTTCATCACAAGCTTGAATATTTAAATTCTGTACTTATATCTGTAAAATAGCCAGGAGTTTCCTGTTTGTGATCTATATTATGCCTTTTTACAAAAGAAAAATGGCTGTAAATTATTGTAAATAGATTAAATGAACTTTCCTTACTTCCTCCCCCTTCTCAGGCTTTTTTTGACTGTTCCTTTCCCTACCAACTCAGGCCTTCTTATTTAAAAAAAAAAAATCAGTGTAATAACACTTTTTAATGATTTGTCTTGATGGAACCATTGTTTAGAATGTAAAAATGGGGAAAGGGGCCACTTAATTCCATTAGTCCTCTTTTTATATTGAATATTTTATTAGACACGTTATTCCCCCACTCAACCCCACCCACTTTTTTTTAGTCAGTATTGTGTTTGTAGTTTTAAAAAATGGTGAGATAATATGTAAAATCTAAACTGCATGCTCTGGAAACTTTTTTTTTCAGATGCATTTGGTTTAAAAGGTAGGTGTATGAACACTTTCAGAATCCAAAATGGCCAAAAGTTATTGTAAATCCATTTGTTTTCCCTTTTCATGTGGGCAATAATGTCAAATGTGCTATGCAGCCAGGTTAACATTTTAGATAAACTTGATTGACTTTTAATATAAACTGTTACAATGCACACTGATTGTATATAAAAACCTTATATATGACAAATTAAATTTAAGAAAAAGGATATGTGGGCTCCTGTAATTTTCTGCTGCATTCTTTTTCCCTCAAGCACTTAATCTTTTTTTTTTTTTAAATAACATTTTGCTGCCAGAAAAAGAATATTTTGGTAAGCGGTTGGATATTGGTGATTTGTAGCACTACGACTAAATCTATTTTGGAGACTATATGAATCTTTCTATGAAGTAAAACATAGGTCATAAAAATATTTTTTTGGATTCTTGGCTTCCTGTAGGTATTGCTTTAGGATGCCTTATATTTATTCACAGATTTTTATTTTGTTACATTCTCTGGGAATGTTTAAATCATGTGGCACACGTTCTTGGATGTATGCTATGATGTAACAAATTTGAATCTTAACTTTGACAAATAGTAAGTATGTGGATATATTCCTGTACATGTCCCTATTGATTAGCTGTGGGAGCAATCTACAGAAATTTGTCCATAGATGTACTTTTAAACATTTTTTCTTTTTATCCAATTAGGTCTAAAATGTATACTATGTGTGCAAAATAAAGCTTTTCTTTTTTTTCTCTTTTTTTTTTTTTAAAAAAGGCAGTGTTTTCTCTTTTAGATAAAGTTATCCTGAAGAATAACGATCTGCTTCTTTGCTGGTATATGAGATAACGTGAGGGAATATCTCAATTTTTTAAACATCTAATTTATAATTAAACATGAAATTGATATGTTGAAGGAACTTACTGCTGGTATACATTTTGAAATTTTTTTCACATTTAATATAAATGATTATCCCACAAGATAGAATTTGACTAAAAATCATAATGCTTGATGAAGTCATATTACCACAGCAAATGAATCAAGGCTGGCATTTTAAAATTTATCACTTTATACCTGGGACATTTGCATTATATTCCATTGTGCAAATTTCATAGAATGCTATTTAACCTTTTGAGGCAAGGGAATGGGCTCTAACTTTTTTTTTTAATAGTGCCACCTTTGAATATTTCAGTCATCTAATTAGCTGAGTTGAATAAAAAATCTAAAACTGTATGTAACATTTATTAATTGACAAAGTATGTTCATTATTTACAAGTCAGCAATTATGTAGAAAAGAAGCCACATATTTAAGACAATGGAGAAGAATATTAGTGCATAGGGAACATTCTTTATAAGATATGCTTATTTTTTGTCTTTCACATGCTCATTCTGCTTTGCTATTTTTATCCAGTTATGTTTAATTTTTCAAAGATTATGCATAGTACTGTACCAATTAACCCTCTACTTTAATAATATACAATAAATGATTCTTACTAAAAGCAATGGCCTGTTTGCTTATAAAGAAAATGGTCTTTGTTTAGGGTGTGTTAGAAATAAGTTTTCAGACTGGAAGATGAATAATTTAATAAATTTCGGAGTGAGTGGCTTAAAGTGAGAACCTTTACAATTTTGTATAGTGTAGGTTACGTATATAATTTCTCTTTTTTGTAATGTTTTCTGTAGTTATATAATGATAAGGGTTGAGCAGGTTATATGCTAATTGATCTACACAGGAGACCACTTTCGTGAGATTTATAAAAAATATGCTCTAGGAGTAAATGGCATTATTCTTATGTCTATATTTTTGGCTTAAAAAAGATGTTTGGACCATAAATTAACTCATAACTTTATAAATAACAGCAGGTTTGAACTGGGTTTGAAAAAGCAACTAATATTTAAGGCTTTCCCGGCTTTATATGAAGCAATGCAAAAATATTTTTAAAGTTTCTGAATTGGTATATAAAAGCATATTAATATAGATACCTCTAATAAATATATATTACTTAAATTCAAGACTTAATTTAAAAATACAAACAAAAAGAGACCACATGTGGTGGCTCACGCCATAATCCCTATACTTTGGGTGGCTGAGGTGAGGATTCCTTGAGCCTAGGAGTTCAAAACCAAACTGGGCAACAAAACAAGACCTCGTCTCCACAAAAACAAAAAAATGAGCCAACTGTAGGGCGCATGCCTGTAGTCCCAGCTACTTGGGAGGCTGAGGTGGAAGGATCACCTGAGCTCAGGAGGTCAAGGCTAAGGCTGCAGTGAGCCATGATTGTGTCACTGCACTCAGCCTGGGCAACAAAGATCCTGACTCAAATTTTTCTTTCCCTGTGATTTCCTCTAGAAGGATTATGTTTTTAAGAATTACATTTTAAATTTGTGATTCATTTTGAGTTGACATAGTTGTTTTTGTTTTGTTATTGCTTGGTTATGTACATCCAATTTTTGTCAGCATCATTTGTTAAAATGTTTATCCTTTTTCAACTGAATTCCTGTTTTATTTTTTTTCTTTTGAGTCATATCTCATATTGCCCAGGCTAGTCTCAAACCCCTGGGCTCAAAGCAATCCTGCCTCAACCTCTTGAGTAGCTGGGACTACAAGTGTGCGCCACCTCACCCAGCTTATTTGGCTGTTTTCAAAATCAGTTGTTCATATATATGTGTGAGTCTTGTTTCCAGGCTCTCTATTCTGTCTCATCATATTTCTGTTCTATCTTGATTACTATAGTTTATAATAAATCATACAATCAGGAAGTATGAGTCTATTTTGTTCTTTTTAAAGAACTTGACTATCTTTTTTTGTGTGTCTCAAAGTACAATTTTTTGACTTTTCTAAATTTCTTTGCCTTTCCACCATGTTATAGTAAAACTTGTCAATTTCTATCAAAAAGTATGCTACAATTTTAATCGAGATTGCATTGAATATGTAATCAATTTGGGAAATACTGAAAATTTAACAATATCAAACTTCCTACTCAATGGACACAAAATATCTCTCCATTATTTGGATCTTTTCATTTCTCTCAGCATGTTGCAAGTTTTCAGTGTGCAGATTGTAAACATATATTGTTAGATATATCTCTGGGTAGTGATTCATATTTTCATGCTATTTAAGTGTTTCCTTAATTTCAATTTTTAAGTGCTTATATTTTGGATTTGACTGTTTGACCTGGTGCCCTCTGACCCTGCAACATGCACTAATTGGTTCTAATGGTTTTGTTCTAGGTTCGTTGAGATTTTCTAGATTATGTCTTATGTGAAAAAGTTATTTGTACCTTAGTTTTTTCTATACATATGATCATGTCTGCAAACAAAAACAACTTTAATTCCTTCTTTGTAATCTGTATGTTTATTTTTTTCTTGCCTTACTGCATTAAATGTAGCACCTCCTATATAATGGTGACATGGGGGAGGGGTGGAGAATGGACATCCTGGGCTTACCCCCGTATGGTCAAGTTACTCCTGTTGACATTACTGGAACCTGATGTGTCATCCCTGCTACACCTAGATCACATTGTAGGAAAATGAGAAGTAATTAAATAATGGTTGTTTTAAGGTAAGTTTAGAATATTTTAACACAGTATTTTATAACAAACATTTGTACCTAGAAGTAAAATGCTGCTTAAAAAAAAAACCAAAAAACTGTGACATTAGCTTTTTATGACTGAGCAGCAGGTGGAGACTGGAAAAGCAGCAAGGGGACAGACAGCAAAAGCTAAAGGAGTAGTGAACAATGGACATGGAACAGCAATGAGGAAATTGCTATGAGGGGTGAAGTGTTTGGCAACACTGCCATAGCGATATAAAAGTTATGTTTAGGAGCAGTCACACAGCAACCTGACATGTCCAAAGTAGAAAGAAGTCTCTCAGAATTATGGATGTGTCTTTTGGGACATCAATCCCAATATGACTGATAAAAATCTCACAAACTATTTAAAAGAATTATATGGCTGAAATCTCCACTTACTTGGATTAAAATGGACAGAAATTGTTCAAATGAAAAATAGGCCTCTAGTCCCCAAGTTTTTTTTTTAAAGGCACTGATACTGCTATGTTGCCCAGGCTAGATTCACACTCCAAGACAGGCAGTCTTCCTGATTCAGCCTCTCAAGTAGCTGAGACTACAAGTCTGCACCACCGTACCTGACAAAGGTTTCCAAGTTTTCATGGGTGGGAAGACAACTGAGAAAACTATTGAACTGCAGAAATATGTTCTTTCTTCTTTAACTGGCATGTTTTATAAGATACTGCAATATCTTACAGGAAAGAGAACTTAGAGAATCAGGCCAAGATTCTGGGCAAAGCTAAAAGCTACAGAGAAAAGCATTGGGAGCTAGACCCTAATGATGGAACACTACTTTCTCCTTCACTCCACCCCAGAGTTGGGGATATTGGTGATAATGTACAGATGGATTTCAGAAATGCTATGGACTAGTTGGTTCCATTTCTCCCCACTTCCCTCCCCACCCCATGAGTCTGGGTCTCACTCTTGCCCAGGCTGGAGTGCAGTAGCACAATCATGGTTCATCACAACCTCCCAAGAAGCTGGGACTATAGGTGTGTGCCACCACAGCCAGAGAGTTGTGCTTTTGTTTTTTTGTACAGACAAGGTCTTGCTATGTTTCTCAGGCTGGTCTTGAACTTTTGAGCTCAACTGTTCCTTCCTCCTTGGCTTCCCAAAGTGTTGGGATTACAGACATGAGCCACCATGCCCAGTCATTTCTCTCCCTTTTTAATGGGAGTATCTACTGCATCAGTTTAACTCTGTCTCACCATTGCATATTGGATGTCCAAGATGCAAAAACTTACTTCATTTCACTTCACAGGTCTTCAGAACAAGAGGAGCAATACCTGAGGAGTTTCATTCACATCCAGGTCTGTAATCAGATGATATTTGGTCTTCGAGCCTGACATCAAAAATGAATGAAACTTTGGGGGTCTTGGGAAGGAGTGAGTGTATTTTGTATGGGCTGCTGTGGGGCAAAAGGGCATGAATTGTAGCCAGAAGGCAGGTTATGATAGATTGTCTGCAAAGCTGGACCCCAATAATTCCTCTCAGCCCTGTATAAGCACACTGTTATCTATAATTAAGAGATGGAGTCTATTTTTCCTGTTGAATTTGGGATGGTCCTGTAACTCGCTTTGATGAATGTAGTCAGAACTTTACTGAGTAACTTCTGGACCCAGGCCTTAAAAGATGTTGCAGCTTCCATTTTCTCCCTGTTTTCCCCACTGTGTAAAGGAATTTGAGGTAGACAAATACCCTGTATAAACACACTGTTATCTATAATTAAGAGATGGAGTCTATTTTTCCTATTGAATTTGGGATGGTCCTGTAACTCGCTTTGATGAATGTAGTCAGAACTTTACTGAGTAACTTCTGAACCCAGGCCTTAAAAGATGTTGCAGCTTCCATTTTCTCCCTGTTTTCCCCACTGTGTAAAGGAATTTGAGGTAGACAAATACATTATGAGAGACCCCTGTGGAGAGAGAAGGCCCAGGCAGCCTCAAGCCATTTCAGTTACCCCAGCTGAAGCATCAGATATGAGTCAAGTCAACTAGAATCCTCCAGCCCTTGTTTGACTGTTCCAGCCACATCAGATGGAGCAGAAATGGACCATACCAGTTGAACTTAGCCCAAGTTGCAAAATTGTAAACAGTAAATCATGATTATTGTTTTAAGCCACCGAGTTTTGGAGAGGGGTGATTTGTTACAGAACTGAAACACTTTCATATACATAGGGACATATGAATGCACACACACACACTCCTATTAGTTTATTTTAAATTATTTCTTTTTTTGTAGAGCTAGATTCTCACTATGTTGTCCAGGTCTCAAGTGATCTTCCCACCTCAGCCTCCCAAAGTGCTGGGATTACAGATGTGAGCCATTGCACCCGGCCACTCCCCTATTTATTGAAATAAATTAAAAGTTCTATTATTTTCATTCTGCTGTTGCATTACATCTATACCATTTTTTTTGAATTGGAGTCTACTCTGTCAGCCAGGCTGGAGTGCAGTGGCACACTCACAGCCACCCCAGCGTCGGCCTGCTGGGCTCTGGCAGTCCCGCCTCAGCCTTCCAAGTAGCCAGAACTACAGGCACACGCTACCATGCCTGGCTAATTTTTTATTTATTGTAGAGATGAGGTCTCGCCAAGTTGCCCGGGTTGGTCTTAAACCCACGGGCTCAGGCCATCCACTCACTTGGCCTCCCAAAGTGCTGTGATTACAGGCTGAGCCATCAAACCCAGCCTACAGCTATACTATTAATTATTTAATCATTAAAACTTGCCCATTAGGAGACCTTTAATTTGATTTACCTGTCCTTATCCTAGGTCCATTGATTTACTAAAAAAAAAAAAACAACAAAAAAAACTTTTTTCTTTCTTTTTTTCTGGACAAAAGGATTTTCTAGACCCTCCTTTATATTTTTTATAACACCAAGCCATGGGATTCGTACATTCCAAGGAATCTAAGTTTTTATCTGAAGCCAATATACATTAGATTAGGGTTCAGAGGCACATGTGTGTTGGTAGTAGTCAAAAGTGCTATTGCTGCAAGACATGTTTGTTGTTTTCATTTTTTTCACTAGTTCTCTCAAAGCTGTATATATATATTTAAATATATAATTTATTTATTTTTAAAAATAGAGAACCCTTCCCCCCCACCCCCCCAAAAAAAGGTCTTGCTATGTTGCCCAGGATGGTCTCAAACTCCTGGCCTCAAACCATTTTACCATCTTGGCTTCCCAAAGTGCAGGGATTACAGGCATGAACCACCACGCCCGGCCACCAAAGCTGTATCTTTAATAGGCCTTTCATTTCAGATAAGCACAGGGGATAATTTAGGTAATGATTTTGTCACTGTTCCTCAGACCACAGTGTCCCATTATTTCCTATTCAGTGTCCCATTATTTCCTATTCAGTGTCCCATTATTTCCTATTACATCTTCACTGCCTTCCCACTTTCAGATAACCAAACTCAGGTTTGGATTTTGTGAAGATATGATGCCTGCAATCATTTTCAGTATTGGTCAGAGTTCTTACTTACCAACAACAGAATTCATGCTAACGGTTTCAACAAAGGGCTTATTAAATTATACCAGAAAATCACAAAATCTCTCAAATGGTCGGATAACCAAAATCTATAGAGACAACGTAGCAGGACAAAACCCAATCATAATTAGACTGTTCTAATTATTGCTTCATGGATGCTGCATTGAGAGCAGTCTTGAAAAGTTAAATGCACACTGGTCAAAATTAAGTATGACTAGAGACTACTGTGTTCATGGAATCCTCTGAATGATTGCCAGAATAGGTCCAAAAAGACAAATTTTTACAAAGAGTAGGATCTTATGTATATTCAACACATCATTCACCAAGGCTCACTTTGTGCTAAAGAGTTATAATGCAACCTGCCACAGAAGTAATTCGAAATGTGGGTTCTAAGAGTTTTTTGATTTGAATCAGAGATAACTCAATGCTTTGCTTGAAGAGTTGTACACAGTGCACTGATCTGTTGTATTGTGTGGCTGTATGGAGTTGTAATTTTTGCTAAAGAGAGGAACAAATAAGTGATTTATACATGTCATCTACAGAAAAAAATTCTTCCTCAGCAGAGAAGACCAACTGGCTATTTTGGGGGGATGGAGAGAGGCGGGCTAGTGTTATAGTTCCTCTAGATAGTCTTAATATTTCTCAGTGAATAATTCCACAAATGTGTGATTTTATTTGCTGTTAGCCTTTGGAAAATTCACTTATAAAGAACATTTTCTCATGCTAAAAACTGTCTTTAGAAATCAAAGTAATTACCATAAAACTATATTTTCAAAAATCAAAGAATTGAAGAATCAATTCCCAAATGGGACATTTGATTTAAAACTATGGGAATAAATTGACTTTTTTTTTTGCAGTTTGTCTTTGTTAGTTAATATAGGTGGTGTAAATGAATTACAGATGTGAGTTGTTGAACCACCATGTAACAAAGCACTGAAAACATTGGAACAAGGTAATTTCACAATATCTCTAGGGTTATCCCAAATACACAAATCAAAGACTATCATTTTTAGAAGCAGCTGTACTTTTGAATGACTTATTTCAATTATATAATCATGTAAATTAATATCACACTCAGGTAAAATACTCAGGGCCATAGTAAAGTCTATATTGCACATTTTAAGTCAAAGTGCAAGCTTAGATTCTGGCATCTTAGTGAAGAAGGAAAAGTATCAGCTTCTGTTTTTAAATCAAAGGTGTAATTATTAACAAATTAATTAAATAATATTTCCATTTTTCTTTATTTTTTTTTCTATTTCAAAATAGATCATTGATGTTTGCATTCAGATACATACTTACTATAATCACAGCACTTTGGGAAGCCGAGGTGAGAGGATTGTCTGAGCCTATGGGTTCGAGACCAGCATGGGCAACTTGGCAAGACCTCATCTCTACAATAAATCAAAAAATTAGCCAGGCATGGTGGCACACACCTGTAATTCCAACTACTTGGAAGACTGAAGCTGAAGGATCACCTGAGCCTGGCAGGTCAAAGCTGCAGTGACTTGAGTGTGTCACTGCACTCCAGCCTGGGTGACAGAGTGAGCCTCTGACTCAAAAAAAAAAAGATACATACTTAAGTTCAAATTCAGAAAAAAGTATGTATGTTTACATGTAGTATATGATCTTCCTTAATCCAACCTATTATCACTAATATTATGACACCAACTTTTTATTAAAAAATAATAAAGGATAAAGCATACATATCATTTTTATGGTATATTTTCCTCCGTCCTGAGTCTGCTTGATATATAACTCTCCAACACAACAAGAACTGGGTTTTGGTTTCTGACCAATCGTGAATTTTAAATGTTGCATTTATCCTACTTATATTTATTGATAGGACATATATACATAGTCTTCTTTTTATCTTATATTAAAATTAATAATGCTTTATTTTCTCTTATACTTTATATATTATCTTTGATTTGCCCTCTTTCTATATATTTTTTCTGATAATTCAAAAGGTCTGCTTTTAGTTCTTTCAATTACTTTTATCAATTCATATATTATACTGAACTCTTTCATGATTTAGAAAATTTACAATGTCTGATGACTCCTCATGAAGCATGAAACGTTTAGTACGCTTCTCTCTGTTCCCAATCATATTTCTCCTTTTGTTATTTTATTAGTTAACTTACACTGTTAATTTGTCAAGTTTTGCAGCATATGCATTCTGTTCTATGATCAAAATGTCTACATTGGTTAATTTATCTCCATTCATAAATGTATTCAATATTCACTCCCAGTCATTTTATCAATATTTCTTTTTTCTGTTAAACTATCAACTTTGTTTTGAAAAAAAAAGTGTTCATTTTTATTTTACAACCGTTTTGTAGCATATTACTAACAACCTTTTTACAGAGCAGAGCAACAATCCTTTGCAGATTTGTACATAGAACATGTTTCACTTATCTTTAAGTGGAGCAACATTTAAATATTTGCAATGAAAAAATAATGTGAGAAAATGCATTCATTTAACAATTTTAATATGTATTTTTATGATTGTGTTTGCTAAATTCCTTTTTCTTTTTAAATTTCAAGATTTCCACTTTCATCTCCAGGTTGAATAGATTCTGTCATCCCATATATTTTGCAGAGACTCGTGGTCTTCTCCCAGTTCAGTGAGACCTGGGGACGCCTGCCTTTCATCTATCGACTTGACTGAATATTGTGCCCAGAGGTGGAGCTCTCTTTCTCTTTGCCTTTTGTAGCTATTGCCACATTTCCTTCTGTTATCAGAAGTCTGAATACAGCTTTTTTCCTCATGTAGTGATTTATTGAAATGTACACATGAAGAATTTTTTGTTCTTAAATTCATAACTCAACTAGAACATGTGTTTATGTTGATAATCTGTGTACTTTTTCATATTGCAGATTGCATTATTTCTTACATTTATGAAAGTTTTTTAAAAATCTCATATATGAATACATTTCCTGCCTCATTGTCTTCTTAATCTACAATCTTTTATATAATTTCTTCAATCTCTTTTTCTAATTATGCATCTCCGGTGGTTGTCTTGTGTCTTTTTCTCTAGGCCAGTGATTTGATTTTCAGCTGTGATTGTTTTGTTCTATGCTGTTTTTAATTTGTTTATAATAATTTTTTTTCTTTGAGTTGGAGTCTCACTCCTTCGACCAGGCTGGAGGGCAGTGGCACGCATGCTTATGGCCACCCCAGCTTGTGGCCACTCCAGCATCAGCCTTCTGGGCTCCAGCGATCCTTCTGCCTCAGCCTTCTGAGGAGCCGGAACTACAGATGCACATTACCATGCCCGGCTATTTTTTATTTTATTGTAGAGACGAGGGATTGCCAAGTTGCCTGGGCTGGTTTCTCAGGCAATCCACGCCCCTTGGCCTCCCAAAGTACTAGGATTACAGCCTGAGTCACTGAGCCTGTCCTTGTTTATAATTTTTAATGGTGGTGTTTTGACTTTTTTTGTTTCTCCTTGGTTTCATAAATCTCCCTGTTCTTTTGTTTTGGACTGTATCTTTATTAATTCAGTTTTCTAGTTTTGCTAGCTTACTATTTTTACAGACAGCTCTGAGATTACCATCCTTGTACATGTCCTCTTGCGAACCTGTGTAAGAAAGTCTGGGATATGTACCCAGGTATCAGATCACTCAGTCATATGGTTTATTTGACTCCATTACTCCATTTGACTAACCATTACCATATTGCTCTTCAGAAAGGTTATACTAGTCTACACTCCCATCAACAGTCCAGGAGATTCCTGTATTGACATTATCAAACATTTTATTTTTTCCCAAATCTTATAAGGTATAAAGTAGCATCTTGCTTTATTTTTAAAATGTTCCCTTTTGTTTTCACTTGCATTTCTCTACATTAAAAAAATGTGTTTGAGCATCTCTTCATATAGTTCACATTCTTTTGAGATTTTCGTCTATGAATTGCCAGTTCATATAGTTTACGCATTTTTCTATTGATTTTCTTTTTTTTTTTCTTGTTGGCTATTATAATTGTTCCTTTGGGATGCTAATCATTAGTTCCTTGTTGATTTAAAACATTGTTAATATCTCCTCATAACCTATTATGTGTCAGTAACATTTTCATAGTATCTTTTATTAAACAGAAATTCTTAATGACAATAAAATCCATTATATTTTCTTCACCTTATGATTTGTACTTTTGGATTTTGGCTAAGTCTTTTCCCTGCACATAGGTCACAAAATACTTTTCTATATTATCTTCTATTAACTTTTTATAGTTTTACATTTCACACTTATTTTTATTTATTTAATTTTATTTTTTATAGCTTTAGAAGGGTACAAATCGTTTTGGTACATGGATGCATTGTATAGAGGCGGAAAAGTCTGTGTTTTAAGTGTACTCATGAGTCACATTTTTGGGGGGGTAAAGAATAGGGTCTTACTTTGTTGCCCAGTCTACTAGAGAACTCCTGGCCACAAGTGATGCTTCTGCCTTTGCCTCCCAAAGTGCTGAGATTATAGGCATGAGTCTCTGCACCAGGCCATATTTTAATTCATTTGGAAGCTATTTTGTTCATGGTTTTAAGTAAGAATACACCGTATAGATTTTTCTTTATATTGTGAAACAGTTTCTCTAACATCTTCTGGTAACAGTCCTTCCTGTTCCCACTGATTTGTGGTGTAACCTTTGACGTATATCAAGTTCTCTTCTATATATGTCTAATTTTATGCTTTCTATTTTGTTTCAATAGGCTATCTGTTCACTTTATTATTAAATCACTATAGTTTTGCTAGGCAATTTACCTCATCATGGGTCATCTGGGATGGGGACAATATTCTTGTCAAATTTGGCAAAATGGAGACTAGAATATGGTACTTTGACAAAAGTCATCTGCATTCATAACAAGAATTATATATCTACAAAACAACTGTCTTCAGGATGTACATTTTTACTGTCTGCATATTCAAGAAAGTTCATAGAACAGTTCAGAGGTGTGAAGAGCTCTCATATTTATAACTTCTAATTGCAATAGTAGCATAGCTGAGCAGGTGCAAGTATTTTGCAAAACAGACGTTGCTAAAAGGCTCTGGTAAGGATGCATGTAACAAAGTAGGAGGTATCACACTTCTAGACTTCAAACTTTAATATAAGGTTACAATAATCAAAAAAACCTGGTATTGGTACAAGAACAGGCACATAGACTAGTAGAACATGACAGAGATTCTGGAAGCAAAGCCTCAATTCCTCAACCAACTCATCTTTGACAAAGCCTCCAAAACAACCACTGGGGAGAGGAGAACCTATTCAGTAAATGGTGCTGGGAAAACTGGCTGACCGCATGCAGCAGATTGAAACAGGACCTCTACCTGTCACCATACACAAAAATTAACTCTAAATGGATCAAAGACCAAAACGTAAAACCTCAAACTATAAGAATCTTAGAAAATGCAGGAGACACCCTTATGGAAATTGGAGCTGGCAACCAGTTCCTATTCAGAACCCTAAAGACCAATACCTTAAAAAATAAGATAGACAAGTGGGACCTCATCAAACTAATGAGCTTCTGCAAAGCAAAAGAAACCATCAAACGAGCAGGGAGACAGCCCACAGAATGGGAAAAAATATTTGCCAACTGTATATCTGACAAAGGCCTGACATCTAGGATCTACAAGGAACTCAAACATGCCGAAAGGAAAAAAACAAACAGCCCCTTAAAGAAGTGGGCAAAATACATGAATAGACTCTTCTCAGAAAATATACAGGCAGCCAACAGACACATGATAAAGTACTCAGCCTCACTCATCATCAGAGAAATGCAAATCAAAACCACACCGAGATACCATCTAACCCCAGTAAGAATGGCCATCATTAATAAAACAAATAACAGATGCTGGCAAGGATGTGGAGAAAAAGGAATGCTTCTACACTGCTGATGGGAATGCAAACGCGTGCAACCTCTTTGGAAAACAGTGTAGTGATTTCAGAAAGAACTAGAAATTGACCTTCCATATGACCCAGCAATTCCCTTATTGGGAATATGCCCAGAGGAAATCAAATCATTCTACAAAAAAGATACCTGCACACATATGTTTGTTGCAGCTCTATTCACAATAGCTGCTGGGAGCCAGCCACGGAGGCCCACTGAGCGTTAGGGATTAGGAAGGGCCATTGAGCCCGAGACCACTAGGATGCGTTCAGGAGCTATTGACGCCATTTCCTCCCCCTTTCTACTCAGCACTAACCAGATTAAGCTCCTGTGAGCTCAAAACATAAAAACTCTGAGACCGGGACGAACACAAGCTAACCTTAGAAGCTCATTGCTCCCATTCTTCCACAAACTGCAGTTTGGGCTTTCACACAACTTATAATTCAAACTTGGGTCACATCTAAGAGCCTTAGTATTGGTCACAGGCTTCTGGGTCATGATCTTAGGATTTATTGAAGTTGAATAAATGCATTAAGGTTTCATCAATTAGGTTATGGGATTATACCTGAAAGAACATCCGGTGGGTGGGGAACACCCCTCACACACCCGACTGTGTATAAAAGATGGTTGTAATTCCCATTAAACAGCTTCTGCACTAGACTGGAGTCCAGTCTCTTTCTTTCTCTCTGTCTCTCTCTCTCTCTTTCTCTCTTTCTTCTTCCCCCCAATCGCCGATGCCATCTCCACCTTTGGGGTACCCTGAACCCGGCTGGAGCTGAACTCCGGCAAGTGGCGCCTGAACATGGGACCTCAAGGTAAGCCTTCTTTTTCTTTTTTGAGATAGATAGGACCTCACCCAGAGTGCCGCGGACCCCTCTGTAGAGACAGGCAGAGCAAGGAAAGGTGAGCAGTTTGAGCCATGATAGAATCATGGGCCAGAGTGAATCTAAAGAAAGGAACATGTCTACTAGTATTTTGAACATATTGTCCAATAGAGGAACCAATTGGCTTGCCTTTTGCATTTTGTATGCCTTAGCTTTATGGAATATTATCTGAGATGCTTTAAATCCACAGCACGATTTCTCTAAAATTCTGGCCAAAAATAAAGACATTCCCCTGCTGGTTGTAGCCTTGGTGCCTCCTTTAGATGGTGAATTTTTTCCTGAGGAGGAAATGGAGTTGGAGGAGGAAGTGATTGGGTATCATACGTGAAAAAATCCTGGTAATGTTGCCAAGGTACCTCCTCCCATACCCTTTACTAGAAATAAGGTGAAAACACCGAAATTCACACCTGGGTATGTGTCTCTGGCTAATGTAGGTATGCAGGGAGCCAGACAAAAGGCTGAGAAAGAGGGAGATTTTACCTTGTCTTCTTGCTTTCCAGTAATTTATATGGAAGAAGGCACAGTAAACGAGGCACCTCACTGGGAGCTGCTACCATATAAATTAATTAAGGAACTTAAAGAGGCTTGTACTCGGTATGGTCCTACGGCTCCTTATACTATTACTATTATGGAACAATTTGCCACTCGGTGAATGACACCACAAGATTGGCGACAACTTGCTAAAAGCTGTTTGTCAGGAGGATCCTATTTACTATGGGAAACTAAATTTGAAGATCAGGTAAGGATCCAGAGGGCTGTTAACCAGCAGAGGGATCCAAATCAGTTTCATATTTCTAGCAATATATATAGGAAAAGGATTATACGAGTCAGTTGACAGTCAACTAATCTTACCCAAGGAAGTTTTACACCAGGTAAATTCTTGTGCAAGTGAGGCATGGAAGAAGTTACCTATTAATTCTACTCAGACTACCTCACTATCTGATCTTAAGCAGAAAATAGATGAAACTTACAAGGAGTTTCTCTCTAGACTAGCAATGGTAGTAAATAGAGTGATCTCTAATGCAGAAGCAGCAGATATCCTTATTAAACAGTTGGCTTTCGAGAATGCTAACAGTACTTGCCAAGCTTTGATTAGACCGATTAGAAGAATAGGACAATTAACTGATTATATCAGGCAGTGTGCTGATATTAACCCTGCCGTTATGCAGGGTATGGCAATAGCCACCGCCTTGAAGGGAGAAACATGCACAATTTGTGCAGGGAATGCAAAATGGTAACAATAGATCAAAAAACAGCTAAGTTTTAACTTCTTATAACTGTGGGCAGCCTGGCCATATTAGTAGGAACTGCCCAGCTAAACAAGGGTTGCTGAAAGCCCTGATGCAACAGCCTAATGAGAGCTCTTGACCAAAGTATCTGTGTCCTAAGTGTCAGAAAGGATTTCATTGGGCTAGGGATTGCAAATCCAAATTTCATAAAAATGGCACTCTGTTAACTAAACAATGATCTACGGTGCCGATTTCGGGAAATGGGCAGAGGGGCTGGCCTCAGCCCCAAATAACAATAGGAGCAGCTTCCAGCATGAACCCGTTTGTTCCCTTTATCCCATCTCAGAACTCATCAGAGCCACCCCAGGGAGCACAGGACTGGACCTCCATTCCTCCACCACAGCAATATTAACTCCAGATGTTCCAGTTACCCAATTCCAACGGGAGTGAAGGGCCCTCTCCTGGATGGAATAGTGGGTATAATATTAGGAAGAAGTTCCTTGTCTCTACAAGGAGTTTCTGTGATGCCTGGAGTGGTGGACTCTGACTACACAGGGTAAATCCAGGTACTTGTTGCTCCCCCTAGCAAAGCTGTACAATTTTATGAAGGTCAAAGAATAGCTCAGTTACTACTCTTACCCTATCATAGAATGGGCAAGTCTCTAACCGATAAGCCCAGGGGTGACTCTGGATTTGGCTCAAGCAATCTTGCTTTCTGGGTTCAGGAAATTACTAACTCCAGACCTGTAAAAGCTTTATATATTCAGGGAGTTAAAATTAAAGGCCTGCTAGATACAGGGGCTGATGTTTCTTGTATTGCTGGGAAAGACTGGCTGTCTTCCTGGCCAACACAAGTAGCCCCATCAGGACTCATTGGTATTGGTCGAGCGCCCTCTGTAGCCAAAAGTTCTCAAATCTTAAATTGGACAGATAACGAAACTTCAGGAACCTTTTGTCCCTACATCATTCCTTCCATCCCCATTACACTTTGGGGATGTGATATTCTTGCTCAAATGGGCATGCTTCTGTATAGTCCAGATGATAAGGTGTCAATGCAAATGCTACAAATGGGATACGATCCCTTAAAGGGGCTTGGAAGGAACGGACAGGCCATAAAAGGACCTGTTCAGGTTGTAGAGAGTAAAGACCGGTCTGGTATTGACTTTTCAAATTTGCCCTAGGGGCTATTGTTCCTGAGGCTGCTGATCCCATTACCTGGAAAGATGATAAACCAGTTTGGGTGGAACAACGGCCCATGCCTTCAGAGAAACTTAAGGCAGCAAGAGAATTAGTTCAACAGCAGTTGGAGGCTGGCCATATAGAGCCTTCTACCAGTCTTTGGAATACTCCTATATTTGTTATAGAAAAGAAATCTGGAAAATGGAGACTTTTACAGGATCTAAGAGCCATTAATGCCACCATGGAGGCTATGGGTGCATTGCAGCCTGGGCTGCCATCTCCGGTTGCTCACAGGATGTGTCAACTCCTGTTTGGATTCCTGATTGATTTATTTGAAATGCCCCCACTAACCTGAAGACTGAGACAGGTGGCATGGACCCTGTAGACTCAAAGGAATAGACGTGGAGCAATGCCTACCAACCATTAAGAAGAGGAACTGTTTTCTTTGCACAAGGAAGCATCATTACATGCTGAACAGAATTTGCAACACTCGGCTAAACAAGAATTGCACCATCCACCCTGCTAGCCAGAGGAAGGAGGAACACTGACACACCAGATGGGAGAACTTTCATTGCAGAACAAAAACTTCCCTCTCAGATTATACCAAAATCAAGACAACACACTATCAGATGCTGTCTAAAAACTATAGCAATGTTTTCAGCATCCATTGTTCCCAATTACCAGCATGGGAGCAAATAGAATTTCTGGCAGAAGAAGCAGGAGATATGGTAACTTCACAACATGTTAAAAACGTAAACAAAATAAGGAGTTTCACTTCCTTTGTCCTCTCCCATTCCTCCTATAACTCCAATTCCTGCTTTCCCTACTACTCTTGTTTTTTGTAATCTGTTCTGTGAGTCTCTTCGCCTTTATCTGGGAAGGAAGGGCAGGCGTCTATGGCCATGGCACCTAGCTCTGACTTTCAGTCTTTCTCTTACCTTTGGAGAAGGGGCGGGTGCCAAAGGCCACGGCACCTGACCCCAGCCTCCAGTCTTTCTCTTTTACCTTCGGAGAAGGGGCGGGTGCCAAAGGCCACAGCACCTAACCCCAGCCTCCAGACTTCTCACCCCCCACTTTTTTTCCACCCACATGTCTCTTCTCAAGCGGGTGGCTCAGACTAAGGACTTATGAAGGAAGCTCTTGTTCACCTTCCATTTGTTTCTAACAACACTGAGAAGGACTGGCTGATTATTTAACAAGATTCTGGATATCCAATATGGAGAGACTGTATTTATAACTCTAAAGTGGACTGTTTTTTACCCTGTGTAAAACTTGACCTTATACTTCAAGGTTAGATGGGGAAAATCCTATCTCTGCTAGATGGCATATTAATGAATGGGTACCTCCAGTGTTAACATTGACCATAAAA
>NW_007253585.1:246277-262381 GCF_000164805.1 Carlito syrichta | reverse complement strand
GGTGCGGAACAGAGACGGAGGAGGAGTCAAGCGCGGGGGGGAACCGGGTGCCGCCGGAGGGGAAGGCGACCGGGCCCGGCGGCTGCCTGCCGCCCCTCGCCACCCAGCCCGCCGACTCCCCAGCCCGGGGCGGGGCCGCCTGGATAGGACCCTGGCTGCGGTAGAGAACAGAGGGGTAGAGGAGGTGCCGGGAAGCTCACAGGCGGTCCCCGAGGCCGGCGCGGGCAAGGGTGTGCTCCGAGCGCCCCGGGAACGCGGCCGCCCCCTCGCCCCGCCGCGGCAGGAAAAGACGGCGGGGGCTCCGCGCTGCTGCGGGCGCTGCTCCGCCGGACACAAGCCGGCCTTGCCCGGGACACAAAGTTCTGCGGTGAGGGACACCCTCGGTGCCGACAGAAACCCGTGCTCTGCTGGCAGACGGCCTCTTCCCTGACCAGCCCCGCTTAGACGGGTTGCGGGGAGGAGGACCCCGGTGGTAGTGGTGATGGTGGTGGTGACATGGTATAGATAGCAGAAAATAAAGATAATGAGGGTGACTGTGCTAAGAGATCCCAGGTGGGTGAACTGTGGCAAAATCCAGAGCGCCTCCCTCCCCCCTCCAACCTCCCTCCCCATCTCCGTCCCCAACCCGGGGCTGGCTGCCTGCACTCCAAGCTAAGGTCAACCCAAAGTGGTGCAGTCAGCTACGGGTGAGGGTGCTCAGAGTGTTCCTTCCATGGCTTGCTGAGCGTCTAGTGGCTTTGAAACCAGGGTCCCCTGAGCCGCGCCACAGGGCGGGAGGCGGGAGGCGGGAGGAGGCGCTGCGGGCGGCAAAGCTGCAGAGAACTGAAGGGCATCAGGCATGGGATGTTGACTTTCCCCAACCAGGGTGCATTGGAGACTTGGGTCTTCCCAGAAATCCGGCTCCAGTTTATAGATTGAGCCGACCGCCCTCCCCTCTGTGTGAAGGAGGGAACAGATGGGGACAGACTCCACTAACACCAGAGTCAGAACTAGGCTTCCTGGCCCTGGATGGCAGGCGGCTGGTTTGGCGGGGTTCCTATTAGAATGGAGCAGGGGGGCATTTGTTTGCGGGGGAGAATCTCTTATCCACCGAGAAAGCTGAGCTGCCTCCTTTTCTGGAGTGCAGTAGGAGGAGGCGTATGCAAACACAAATGTTTGTCATTGCAGACTACTGTTATTATTGTCAGAATGAAGCTAACGCCTCTTTCTCCAGGCCTTTGCCTCCTCTGAGCTCTCCGCAGATGCTGCCCCAGGTGCGATTCCCCCAGTCCCCCCACTCAGTGCGGTGAGGACCCCCAGCCGTGGACTTCTGGGGCTGGATGCCCCTCCCTGGCCAGCTCTGACAGAAGCCCTGAGAAGTGTCATGACAGGAGCTGGCCCTGGAGACTCCAGAGGCAGCTGAAGGGCACCGCCAGGACTCCCATACCCAGACTCCCTGAGCAGGGACAGGCGCTTCGCTGCAGTGTTCTGTGCCTCTGGGACCAGCTCCATGCCCAGCTGGCAGAGGGTGGGCCTTGCCCTCCAACTTGTTATTCCAGCTTGATTAGCAGCAAACCTCTGGCATCAATCTCGACTCCCAATGACCTAATCAATTTATGTAATCGGGAAATGATGAGTTCCCTGCACATAGGCAAGGATCCTTTAGGGAACCAGCCCCGTGATGAATGCGGCCTTTGCCCACTAAATCAATATTTAAGCCAATGACTTCCAGCTGGCTATGCTCAAAGCCTTTATCTCAGCCCTGACTTGCTGCAACAGCCTCCTAAGGACTAGGGCTTACAGTCTCAGATGTTTCCTGCATGGGTCCGCACCCGCCAGTCATTGCTGTGATCATGCCCATCTGATCGGATCTAGTGACTGACATCCCTAAACCACAGTCTCCAATGGCTTCCTCAAAGCTATACAAATTTAGTTTTTTAAACCCCAAGGCTGCCATTCAAAGCCCTTGATGGCGGATGATGTGATTCCCACCTTATTTTTTCAAGTACTCCATACTCAACTGGATCACCGGGCCCTTGCTTGTGAGGTGGCCCCTACTGTAGTGCCATCTTCTTTCTCCTTGTCAGCTTTTTCCAAAAAGCACTTGACTCAGATTTGGGGTTTTTTTTTTCAAAAAAATTTTTTCTTTGTAGGATATTTTGACCCAATCACTTTGCTGCCATCATGTCAACCCCATGATTATTGAATCTGCCATGCACTCAAAAATTCCAGATGAGATACTCAAACAGGTACAACCTCTGTCTGCCTTTCTCTCTTTCTGTGTATCTCTGTGCATCATTCTGTATACCATAAAAGAAAAACAATGCAGAAATGTAGCTAGGAAAATTAAGTAAAGTTAAATGCAGTCAACTGGTAACTCCACTTCTAGGTATATGCCCAAGAAAAACAAAAATTTATATTCACATTTTATACCAGCACTATTTATAATAGTCAGAAAGTAGAAACAACCCATATGTCTATCAACCGATGAATGGATAATTGGAATGTGGTATATCCACACAATGAAATATTCAGCAACAAAAAGGAATGAAATACTCACAGATGCTACAACCTGCGTTAATCTAGAAAACATTATACTAAGTGAAAGGAGCAGTCACAAAAGACAACGTATTGTATGAAATGCCCAGAATAGGCAAATCCATTAAGACAGAGCAACTTGGTGGTTATTTAGGGTTGGGGGTTCAGGAGGAATGGGAGTGCCTGGATGTAGGGTATGGGGCTTCCTTGAGGTATGATAAAATATTCTAAACTTGATTGTGATGACTGCACAGCTCTAGAAATATACTAAAAAGCATTAAGCTGTACACTTTAAATAAGTGAATTGTGGCCGGGCAAGGTGGCTTACGCCTACAATCCCAGCACTTTGAGAGGTCGAGGTGGGAGAATTGTTTGAGCCCAGGAGTTTGAGACTAGCCTGGACAGCATAGTGAGACCTCACTTTACATTACAAAAAAAAAAAAGTAGCTATAATCTTAGCTATTCAGGAGGCTGAAGCTAGAGGATTTCTTGAGCCCAGGTGTCCAAGGCTGTGGTGAGCCCTTAAGTGAGCTATGATTGCACCACTGCACTCCAGCCTGGGCAACAGAGTGAGAACCTGACTCAAAATAAATACAGACATAAATACATACATAAACAAAATCATTAATTGTATGTTATGTGATTTATAGCTCACTAAAGCTGCTAAAAAACAAATGCAATGCAACAAATTGAGCAAAGCTGTGTTGGAAAAAATGGAAATAGAAAAAATTTATCCCAGGGAAAATAATTTTTTGAAAATAAAAAATTGGAAACAATTAGCTATGCTATAGAGAAAATTATGAAATTAAATTTGAATAAGAGCATTTGCTCCTGAAAATACTTTCTCTTAAAAATTAATCTGTGATGATAAAATTTTGATGAAAAAATTTTGCATTCCAGGTAGCAGATTCAAAATGTCATGGGTGCCTCCAAACCTCTTTGATCTTCCTGTTCTCAGAACTTCTCTAATACTTATTGTCGGCATTACTCATTGGAAATTAGCTGTATAACAGGATCTTTTTTTTTTTTTTTAAATCTGGAGAAGCTGATTATCTCTATCCTGTGAAGGGTCACTTGAGTTGTCTTCCTAGTTTCATAGATGCAGCAGACCTCCTCCCTCAATTCTCCTGGAATTAGGGTTTTGTAAAACCTTTTATATTATAAGGGATGTGGCAAACATTTCCTCACACCATTTCACAGAGCGGGTGGCTGGGGAGGAGTGAACCAATTTTATCTAGGGTCTTCTGGATGGAAGGGAAAGACAACGGGTTTGTCTTCCTTAAATCTGAGGTCAAGGAGTCTTGTTGATGAAAGCAGGAAATGTGTCAGGTCACAGACCAGGAACTGGAAGAAAGACTCCTTGAAATGAAATTTTTCTGAGGAAGGGGGAGTCTGACTGGAAGTTCAAGTTCAGACAAAGGTCTAAGTGGTTTGGTGGCACAGGGTGTGGATTCCTTGTGGGTCATACTCCCGAACTGTGTGGAATTTGAAGACAAGGGTTGAGCCTGGATCTGGGACTTGAGAAGAGAGCTGCCTTCATGCCCAAGTGTGCTTCATGATAAAGTACATCTGAGTGGTGTGAGATAATCAATGTCACAAATGGGGCAGCAGCACTTACAAGAGTACTTGTAATTGCACTTACAATATCTCGCTCCTTTTCTTTCCAATTGACCTTTGGAGGAGGAGCTTTCTTTTGGACCCCAAAATCTTATGGGTAATAAACCTCTATTTCCTTCTTGATCTTGCATCTAGGTGTTCTCTATCCATTATCGAAAGTGGGATATCTATGTCTCTAACTATTATTGTAAACCTGTCTCGTTCTCCCTTCAAATCTGTCAGTGTTGTTTGTTTGTTTTTGAGTCGAGTCACACTCTGCTGCCCAGGTTAGAGTGCAGTGGCACGCTCATGGCCACTGCCGTCAGTCTCAACCTGCTGGGTTCAGGCAATCCTTCCACCTCAGCCTTTCAAGTAGCTGGAACCACAGGTGTGCACCACCATGCCCAGCTAATTTTTTAAAAATTATTGTAGAGATATGATCTCATCATGTTGCTCAGGCTGATCTCAAACCCCTGAGCTCAGGGAGTCCTCTCATCTCCACCTCCCAAAATGCTGAGATTACAGGCGTGAGCCACCATGCCCAGCCTGTCAGTATTTATATCACATATTTTGGGCTATGTTGTTTGAAGCATATATGTTTATAATTGTGACAACTTCTTGATGAATTCTCCCTTTTATCAATAGATGGTCCCTGAATTACCTATGATCCGACTTATTATTTTTTGACTTTATGGAGGTGTGAAACCATCACATTTTCTACTTAATGTACAGTATTCGATAAATGACATGAGATAGTCAACACCTTATTATAAAATAGACTTTGTGTTAGATGATCTTATCCAACTGTAGGCTAGCATAAGTGTTCTGAGCATGTTTAAGTTAGGCTAGATTAAGCTATGATGTTTGGTAGGTTTGGTGTATTAGATACATTTTTGACTTATGATATTTTCAACTTACAATGGGTTTATTGGGTTGTGACCCCATTGTAAGTGGAGGAGCATCTGTATATAATATCCTTTTTTTTGGTCTCCTGTAACAATGTTTAACTTAAAATCTATTTTGTCCAATATTAGTATAGCCACCTCAGCTCCCTTTTGGTTACTGTTTGTATGGAATATCTTTTTCCATTCTTTTGTTTTCAACCTATTTGTGTCTTTGGACCTTAAGTGAGTCTCTTGTAGTCAGCATATAGTTGGATCATGAGATTCTGTCTTGTAACTCAACTTGTTAAAAAATTCCTAGTCTGGCACAGTGACTCAGGCCTATAATCCCAGCACTTTGGGAGACCAAGGTGAGAGGATTGCCAGGTTCGAGACCAGCCTGGGCAACTTGGTGAGATCTCATCTCTGCAATAAATCAAAAAATTAGTCGGGCATGGTAACGCATGTCTGTAGTTTCAGCTACTTGGAAAGCTGAGGCAGAAGGATCACCTGAGCCCAGCAGGTCGAGGCTGTGGCCGTGAGCATGCCACTGCACTCTAGCCTGGGCGACAGAGTGAGATTCTGACTAATTTTTTAAAAAATCCTATGATTGTCCAGTTGCCTTCTGGTGTATTTCCAAGTAATAAACGAACAGATAATTATTGAGAATCCACCGGAGACAAAGTAGTGTACTATGAACTCTCTCTCTCACTGTGTGTGTGTGTGTGTGTGTGTGTGTGTGTGTGTGTGTGTGTGTGATGAACCCTCCAAGAGCTTAAAGTCTGGCTAGGAAGACAAGATGCATATGTATGAAGCAAGGACTATGATACAGCAGATACAATTGGGAGTTGACTGTGTGGGAATCAAGGGAGGGCAGAGAAGGAAGCCATTAGTGAGAGCTGCAGAAGTCAGAGGAAGCTTTGGATTGTGGGCAGAATGAGGATTGGACCTAAAAGATGGGTAAGGTTTGGATGGACTGGAAGAGAAGGAATATCAGGAGAATTGACCTGGGTGCACGTGTGGAAGCAATAAAAAAATATATGAAGGGGACCCCAAAATAACTGAAATCATCTTTTGGAGGGCAGGTCCCTTGTATTACAGGCTTGCCCCACTAGGTACGTGTTCTAGGAACCCATAAGCATCAGTGTACCAGCTAGTCTTGCTGTGACAGGCTGTGTTTGGCTTCAGTGAATTTTTTTTTTGGACATTCTTTTTACACATTTGCCCATTTCATGATGGGTGATTTATGAGCGCACATGCCTACACCACACGGGAGTGTTCAGCAGTTTTTGACCCAAAATGCCATGACTCCCATTTTTTCACTGCTCAAAAGTTTTTGAACTCATCACTTTGATACCTTTTAGTGCGTCTGCTGTTTTTTGTTTCGCCTCTTCCACGAAACCAAAATGTTTCCCTTTGAGGACTTTTGTCATGAGGGAAACCAAAAAAAAAAAAAAAAAAAGTCACTGAGATGAGATCAGGTGAATAGGGAGGGGCATGCTGCTATTGGTCAAAAACTGCGGAACACTCAGTTCAGTGTGGCCAGGTGCTCTTGTAAATCACCCATCATGAAATAGGCAAATGTGTGAAAGAATCTCAAAAAAAAGATTCAGAAGCCAAATAGAGTCTCTCACAACAATGCTAGCTGGAACACTGATGCTAATGGGTTCCTAGAACACTTACCTAGCCTGTATTACAAAGAGCCCACTCTATAAGGGGCTTACCCTTCAAAAAAAAAAATCTGGGTTTTTTGGGTCTCCCCTTGTAGTCTATTTATTTATTTAGTTTTGAGTTGGAGTTTAACTCTGTTACCCAAGCTGGAGTGCAATGGCATGCTCACAGCCACCTCAGCCTCAACCTGCTGGGCTCAGGCGAAACTTCCGCCTCAGTCTTCCAAGTAGCTGCAACTACAGGCATGTGACCCCATGTTTGGCTAATTTTTTGATTTATTGAAGAGACGAGGTCTTGCCATGTTGCCCAGGCTGATCTCAAACCCATGGGCTCAGGCAGTCCTCTTGCCTCAACCTCCCAATGTGCTGGGATTACAGGCATGAGCCACCGCTCCCGATTTGCACTCCTCATAAGAGTGATTTTTTTTTTTTTTGTCTGGGCAAGTTGGCTCATACCTATAATCCCGACACTTTGGGAGGGCAGATTGAGAGGATTGCCTGAGCTCACAGATTTGAGACCAGCCCGGGCAATTTGGCAAGACCTCATCTCTACAATGAATCAAAAAATTAGCCGGGTGTGGTGGCGCATGCCTGAAGCTCCAGCTACTTGGAAGGCTGAGGCAGAAGGCCAGCAGGTTGAGGCTGTGGTGGCTGTGTTTAAAGAAGTGATTTTTAAATATCTGTTTTAACTATTTCTTATTTTAAAATCCAATCCCAGAATTTTTTGTTCTGTAGGTAAGGCCATAAAATTCAATCCCAGAAATTTTTGTTCTATAGGTAAGGCCATACTGTATTGATTTTTTTCTCAAATGAATTTTTATATAACTTAAAAAGAATTATACAAGTAATGTATAATTAAATTTTTATATAACTTAAAAAAATTATACAAAGTAATGCATAATTAACTGAGAATAATTAGAAAAATCAGAAAAGCCAAAAATAAAAAATTACCTCAAATTCTACCCTTTTATGCAAAGAGAATTACTATTATCAATCATTTTAATGACTTTCCTGCCTGGTTGGCTGACTCTATCTATCTTTCTATCCACATATACATACACATACTTGATATTATTAAAATTACGGGATAGTTCACATACTGCTTTAATTTTTATTTAACATCATTCATTATGCAAAACATATTTCAATTCAAACACATTTGTTGAGCACTGACTATGTGATAAGCACTGTTCAAGTTTCCTGTGATTGATCAATGAATATGGAGCTTATATATTGTTTATGTCAACAAATATATATCAAACATCATTTGTTGGCATAGTGTCTTCCAAAATAAAGTTTTTGTTTGTTTGTTTGTTTGTTTTTTTATTTTTATTATGAAGTTGTGGGGTACAGTTAAGGGTTAGGTATACAATTGCGTTTCATTCAGGCACCCTGTTGATATGGGGTGTTTCCCTGTTCCCAGACAGATATTTGCTACTGTTAATCCCATCTCCCTCCCCCCACCATAGTTTCTCAGTACGGTCAGTCATTTTCGTATAGCCAAAATAAAGTTTTACTTGAATTTCACATTTGCAGGCAATGCCAGCTTTTAAAACTTTTCCTTCTCCTTTCTCTCCTCTGTTATTTGTTCGTCACTTTTTTTTTTATCCGTTAAAATATCAGTAAATGTTTGGGCTTGGTTTCTCTATAGGACTGCTGGTTTCTACTCAAATCCATATTTACCTCCCCCTTCTTTTGTTTTCTTTTTTTGGTAACAGAACACCTATTTTATTTGGGTGTTGATGTGACCAGTTAAAAGATTCTATTTTCCAACCTCCTTGTAGTAAAGTGAGATTGTACTTTTTTTTTTTCTTGAGTCAGGGTCTCAGTCTGTCACCTAGGCTGGAGTGCAGTGGCACAATCACAGCTAACCACAGCCTCGACCTCCTAGGCTCAGGCGACAACAGGACCATGCCACCACACCCAGTTAATTTTTTGAATTTGTATAGAGATGGGGTCTCACTACATTGTCCAGACTGGTCTTGAACTCCTGGACTCAAACAGTCCCTTCACCTTGGCCTCTCAAAGTGCTGAGATTACAGGTATGAGCCACCATCCCCAGCTAGGATTATACTTTTTAAGTTTTAGCAAAATACGTGGGGCTTGCAGGAAAACTGCATGAAAGATGCTAATTCCATGGGGTGGGGTGGGTCCTTCTGCCCCTCCACCATTTCTCTTTAGTCAGTCATACTTCCTAGAATGTAGGTGTGATGGTCAGGGCTCCGGCTGCCATCTTAAATCATGAAGTGACTTTGAGGATGGAAGCCACAGTGTGAAAGGACAAGACGATGAAGTGAGGTTGCAAACAGAGAAATGCTATCTCTGGTCTTCTTTTATAGGAGAGAATTAACTGTATGCATTTGACATGCTGTTGCCCAATCTCTTTTACTAATCAAATATTCTGAATGTTCAAAAGTTTTTGTCTGATGGCAGAGATGGAAATTTGGACCTTAAAATGCAGTGAAACAATCAACAGTCCTGACTCCTTCATTTCCTTCAAATTTTCCTCTCATTCTCCAATCTCCCCTCTTCTCCCACGTATTTCTACCGCATGTTCTCATCATGGTTGACTTGCCTGTGGGATTTTCATTGTGCTTGATTGCTTCATATTCTTGCAATTGATGAAATGTCAGTAACTTTTCTAATCCCAAACCACTAGACTGTCAGAACCAAGAGCAAACACAAAGCAGAGGAGGAGGGCCCAACCAAAAAGATGCTTTGGGGGTTACCATAGCTAATATCTCATTATTTGAATACGTCAGAGATCCAAGAACATTGAGTTGATCTTTCTAGAGAGTGACAGCGTTTGTTTTAGATGGGCAAATTTAAAAAAGGGAGTGAGTCCCAGAGGAGAAGGACATGGAAGGTGGCATTGGAGAGTGGACAATTTATGGAAGCGATTGTCCTCGTCACCAAACCATTCTCATTTATTAACATGGCTAAGGGTTGTGAAACATGTGCAAAGACAAGAGATGTGTTCATCAGACTTTAATCAAAGCTTTCATGCTGAGGGTGAATCACAGCACAGAACATCCTGCTCGACGTAAAGGGTTGGGTGGGAAACCGGGGCTAACTCTTCTCCTTGCTACCAGCCCAGAAATGGTGGGTGGGGAAATTGGAGGAGAGATGTGTGGCGGGGGACGGTGTCTGGAAGGATTGGTAGAGGTAGCTATGGAGATGGGGTGAGGGGAAGAGTCTTGGGGACACCTTTCCAGGTGTTACATAAGTCAATAGGGCTTCTGGGAAAGGAATGCTCCTTATGGAACATGCTCCTTGTGGTCCTCTCTGAAGTGGAGCACATGAGTGTGGCCTTCCTGCCTCTTTCTCTTTTTCCTTCTCTGACCCCCTTCTAATTTCCTCCCTCCCTCGCCTCCTTCCTATACAACAAATGAACCTTTCCTGCTCCCTGAGTCCACTGCGACCACCCCTCTGCTTGATAGTCTTCTCTCTGTAACCCACCCTCCATGGCCGATTTCCTTCCTAAAACACACACTCGACCTCCACCTGGCTCCACAGAGCCTAGAGGAGCCATCCATGTCTCTTTAGAGGCGCCCTCAAGGCTCTGCTCCTTCTGATCTAATTTACCTGTCATCTATTCCCTTCTTCCCCAACATCTCCTCACCCACCCTGTACTTTTGCTGCTACAGCTCCAAGAAACTTGTTAGTTTTCCCCTAAAAACACATAATCTCTTGGCTGTTCTGTCTTCCTAAAACGCCCTTCCCTCTTCTTTACCAGGAAACTCCTTTTCCTTTGTCAGCACAGAAAAAGAAATGCCAGGACACCATCCACCCTCCCAGACAGGATAATTCTGCTGCTGCCGGCCCTTCTTCCTGGCTAGACTGGACCGCTGGAGAGCAGACACCCACTATTGCCTGGCCCGTGGTGGGTACTCAAGAGATGATGAAAAGAAAGGTCCTGTAGCATGTGCTCCCATTTATATGAAATGTCCAGAATGGGCAAATCCATAAAGACAGAAAATGGTGGTTGCCAGGGCGGGGGGAGGGAACTGGAAGGTATAAGCCTTCTTCCTGGGGGAAGGGAATTGTTCTGGTATTAGATAGTGGTGACAGTCCCACAATATTGCAAATATACTGAAAACTACTAAATTGTACACTTTAAAATGGTCGCAGTGGTGAATTTTATGTTATATGATTTTCATCTCAATATATTTTTGTAAAAGAAATGTTAAATAAAATTTAGAGGAAGCCATTAATTTGGATTGAGCCTCTGAGGTAGGCCCCAATAGACCAAGCCAAAATGGAGTCACTGGTGCTAAAGCTTCAAATGACCAAACTGAAACTAAGTTGTTTATCTGACCTTGCAGGAGATTGGGGGGGCGGGAAGAAAGGGAGAGAGAGGAGAGAATACAAACAGAGAATACAAACAAGCAAATCCCCAAACAGGCCAGTTTTAGCCCTCATGATAGACAGTTCCCTCTGCTTTAACCCTTACAAGGAAAGGAGCCTGGAGTAACCTGACGCTACCCAATGGGCTTTTCTTTGCCGTTTCTGATTTCTTCTGCCTCTTCTGCCTGTGAAACCAACCTCCCTGCTCAGTTCATCAGAGTGACCTCTGTTTAAGGAGCTGCTATTCCAATTCATGAATCACAAATAAAAGCCAATGAGGTCATTTAGCTAAATGTCTTGTAACCTTGTCTTTTGACAGAAATGATGAAACAATGAAGAAATAATAAAATTCTCTTCTTTATTTTCTAATTCGATTTTATCCTGGATCCTTTCCCCATTCTTAAGCGACTCCCCCATCGGCAACCACTGTAATTCAGATGAAAGTATTTACCCAATCACAGACCACATCCAAATTATCACCAAACACTGGTGAGCAATCTTGAATGAATGGGGCTTGTTTCTTCTGCTGTTTGTCTTTTTCCGGTTCCAGTAGAAGCTCTGAAGGGGGAGGATGCTGTCTAGACCTGATGCATGTCGTCTCTAATCCATCCAACTGTCCACCTTGCTAGAGACCAAATTTGGACTAATCCCTGCAAAACAGAAGCCAGCTAAGAGAAAAGGCATCATTAGGCTTGTAGTCTGACTGTGATAAAAATAACTTTTCAAAGCCCTTCACACACATGGGCTCATTTATTCATCATGAGAACTATGGAGTGGGGGAGGGTGCCTTTTAATGGAGAAAGCAAGCTTTGGATCTGCCCTCACTAGTGGGTAGTCTGAGGTGACGAACTGGGTCCTTCTGACCTGTTGGTCATTTCTGCTGGATAAGGAGAGAGAATGGGCTGGACTTTCTCTGTGTGTGGATTGAACTTGTTACTCTCATCTTTGCCTGAGTACAACCCAGCCTCCTGGGACATCAGAAAACACTAGGAGGTACAGGCATTGAAGATACCATTGTGGCCACTTCAAGAGAGAATGACAAAGACAAGCCCTAATTAATGAAGTCACCATGGCGACTCCATTTCAGACAATTGACTCAAGTTCCAGTCTTCAGTCCCCAAAGACCTATGAGATAGCTATTAAGTGTAACTTACAGGCTGGGGTCCATGCCTCACGCCTATAATCCCAGCACTTTGGTAGGCCAAGGCAGGAGAATTGCTTAAGCCCAGGAGTTTGACACCAGCCTAGGCAGCACAATGATACCTAGTCTCTACAAAAAACAAAGCAAAACAAAACACAAAACTAACTGGGTGTGGTGGCATGCACTTGTAGTCCCAGCTACTCAGGAAGATGAGGTGGGAGGATCACTTGAGCTCAGGAGGTTAAGGCTGCAGTGAGCCGTGAGAATGCCACTGCACTCCAGCCTGGGCAACAGAGCAAGACCTCAACTTAAAAAAAAATTATTAGAAGTGACACCCCTTCACCCCAAGACATCCCAAAATCCTTGTAACCAGATAGTTCTCAACTGAGAAACTTAAATCCTAATAGGAAAAAGTCGAGTTGAGGAACCAATTAATTTATGAGAATTTTTGTAAACATTTTCTCATGCATTGATAAGAAAATTCTCACTAGGCACAGTGGCTCACATCTGTAATCCTAGCCTGAGCGACAGAGAGACTCCGACTCAGAAAAGAAAAGAAAATTGCCACTCATATGATCAACGACATTATAGACAAATGATGTTAATATTCCTTGTGAGCTAACATTTTCATAGCACGTACTGTATTGCAAGCACTATTTTAAGTACTTTAGATAGATGAATCCATTTAGTCGTTACAACAATGCTACAAGTAGATTACTATTGTCCTCACTTTATATGTGAGGAAATTGAGCCCCAGAGAGGCTGCATAATTTTCTCAGGCTTGCACAAGCAGCAAATGGCAGAGCTGGGGAACTTGAACTCAGGCCATCTGGCTCCAGAGTTTGTTCAACCAATGGAGTCCACAGGTTAGTGACACAGGCAGCCCACGGCAACATGCGGTTTGCCCGGAAATGTTTACAGTTGAGGACACACTCACACAGAGGCAAGTGTGTATTTAGTAGTATTTCACAGAAGGGTAACTTGTGATTGTAAAAAGCTTTCTGTTGTGCCGTTTGGGTTTTTTCCCCCAGAGACTACATGGACTATTTTCATGTGCTTGTGAACTGGCCAGTTAAGGGGTCTGGCACTGCAGGAAAGCGACTGTATTCTTCACTTGCTTCCCGTCCCCTCTCCAGTACACTGAATTTTTCCATGTTCAAAAGGACCTCAAATCACTTCCCTGTCCTCCAGAGAGAAGTGCCCTGTTTCTTAAGCAAAGAGCTAGACACAGATGGTTAATTAAATTTTCAAGGAAATACGCAAAGGCTCCCTTAGTTCCCTGAGGTGGGGGTCAGCCCAAATTCTTTTTTTTAAAAAAAGCATTAGAGAGACTTAGCAGATTTTGAGTGTAAGTTGGATGCTTGCCCGACTTGTGCCCACACAGAGGGCCTGGTACCCACATGCTCCCTGTGCCACCCCAACTCCTACCTCCTCACTTCCGGAGAAGCCCAGAGACTGGAGTAGTTCATCTAGGCCCAGGATCTGAGTGTGGATGGGTGGTGGGGTCCCTGAGGTGGGTCATTCTCGACTTTAGAAGACAGATGCCTTCTGGAATAAATGCCGCTGGCGGGCATATCTCTCAGTCAATCCATTACCAAGCTTATAATCAGCTCTGTAGCAGTCCTAATCGTGTGTTCTGGGAAGGAAGACCCTGGGGAGGGCACAGTAGCTCCAGATGAAGGACTTAGGCTCATGCGTGACAGAAGTGGCAGTCCTCTACAAGGGGAAGGGGCAGGTTTTCTCTCTCTCGCCAGCTCTATCCTCCTGGTCCAAAATTCATTATTCAGCATCAAAATAAAATTCCAGGTCCAGCACAGTGGCTCATGCCTGTAATCCCAGCACTTTGGGAGGCAGAAGCAAGAGAATTGCCTGAGTCCAGAGGCTTGAGACCAGGCTGGGCAACACGGTGAGACCTCTTTTCTACAATAAATCAAAAAATTAACTGGGCGTGGTGGCACACACCTGTAGTTCCAGCTACTTGGAAGGCTGCGGCGGGAGGATCGCCTGAGCCCAGCAGGTTGAGGCTGCGGTGGCCGTGAGCGTGCCACTGCACTCCAGCCTGGGCGACAGAGTGAGATTCTGACCCAAAAAATATTCCAGAGGCTCAGCTTGTTCTGGCCTAGCAAGGGCCATTAGATGGTTGGAGGGGCCACAGTGAGGGGGATTACTTAGGGATCTGAGTAACCAGTGGTGGTTACTTAGGGATCTGACCATGCTTTCTCATTTGGAAGAGGACACGTGGTCCAACCCACATGGGGTTTTGGAGCAGATGACTGGAGATCAGGGCTGTGCCAGGGAACCCGAGACCTAGAGTCAGGCCCACATTCCTGCTGTATCCTTCAAAACCGTCTCAGCCGGAGGAGAGGGAAGGAGAAAGGGAAGCCTCACTTTCCGGAGTCCTGGTGTGGATTGACTGTCTCTGCCCACCCAGCTCCGTTGCCTTTGGGGGAATATCTCCTCCCCTGTCTCAGTTCTTCTGGGTTGGGTGGGGCAGGTCCTATGAGGCTCACTCAGACCCGCTTGCCGCAGGGGCGGGCCAAGGCCCAGCCTGGCCAATCAATGCCTTCCATCAGCCTGGCTTCAGGGATTGGCTCAGGCAAATGAGACTCAGACTGGGTACTTTTGATGGATCCACTGGGAAAAGGGAAACTCTCCTTCCATGGGGCTCCCTGGCTCTAGGGATAAAGTCTGAGTGGAAGGTCCAGAAACCAGCATGTGGCCATACCTGCCCAGTGCGAGGCAGAACTGAGGGCTGAGGGAGATAGAGACCGAGTCTTGACGAAATCCTTCGAATGCCTGGATTTGGAGGGAAGCCTACAAATTAATCGCAGGGCGCGGTGGCTCAAGCCATTAATCCCAGCACTTTGGGAGGCGGAGGTGAGAGGATTGCCTGAGCTCAGGGGTTCGAGACCAGCCTGAGCAACATGGTAAGACCTCATCTCTACAATAAATCAAATAAATTAGTCAGGCATGGTGGCACATGCCTGTGGTTCCAGCTACTTGGAAGGCTGAGGCGGAAGGATTACCTGAGCCCAGTAGGTCGAGGCTTTGGTGGCCGTGAGCATGCCATTGCACTCCAGCCTGGGCGACAGAGTGAGACTCTGACTTAAAAAAAAAAAAAAAAGCTAATCATTTTAGGTCAGGCGCAGTGGCTCACGCCTATAATACCAGCACTTTGGGAGGTGGAGGTGAGAGGATTGCCTGAGTCCTGGAGTTCGAGACCAGCCCGGGCAACTTGGTGAAACCTCGTCTCTACAATAAATCAAAAAATTAGCCAGGTGTGGTGGCACGCGCCTGTGGTTCCAGCTACTTGGTAGGCTGAGACGGAAGGATTGCTGGAGCCCAGCAAGTCGAGGCTATGGTGGCTGTGTGCGTGCCACCGCACTCCAGCCTGGGAGACAGTTGAGACTCCCACTAAAAAAAAGTAATAATAATTTTAAAGCAACCAAATTTGTGATGTGCAGCACATTCACAATGTTGTGCAAACACCACCTCTAGTTCCAAAACACTTTCATTACCCAAGAATGAAACCCTGTGCTGATTAAGCAGTTACCACCCATTCTTCTTCCCCTCAACCTCGGTAACTGCCAGTCTCCTCTCCATTTCTATGAATTTGCCTGTTCTGGATAGTTTGTATAAATGGAATCATACGATATGTGTGGCCTTTTGTGACTGCTTTCTTCATCTTTGCATGATGTTTTTGAATTCATCCACATTGTAGCATGTGTCAGTACTTCATTCTCTTATGTGGACATGTCATATTTTGTTTATCCATTCCTTTTTTTTTTTTTACCAAAAATTCTCAGCCGGGCTCGGTGGCTCAGCCTGTAATCCCGTGCCTTTGGGAGGCTGAGGTGAGCGGATTGCCTGACCCCGCGGGTTCGAGACTCGCCTGGGCAGCAAGACCTCATCTCTACAATAAATCAAAAAATCAGCCGGGCGTGGTATCTCA
>NW_007253585.1:228331-246064 GCF_000164805.1 Carlito syrichta | reverse complement strand
AAAAAAAAAAAATCTCACTCTGTCACCAAGGCTGGAGTGCAGTAGTACACTTAACCTGCTGGGCTCAGGTGATTCTTCCACCTCAGCCTTCCAAGTAGCTAGAACTATGAGTGTGCATCACCGTACCCAGCTAATTTTTTTTTTTACTTATTGTAAAGATGAGGTCTTGCCAGGTTGCCCAAGCTGGTCTCGAACCCCTGGACTCAAGCAATCTTCTCACCTCTGCCTCCCAAAGTATTGGGATTACACGTGTGAGCCACGACACCACGCCGCATTCGTCTGTTGATGGGCATTTGGGTTGCTTCCACCTTTCAGCCACTGTAAATAGTGCCGCTATGAACATTCATGTACAATTATTTGTCTGAACACCTGCTTTCAATTATACTGGGTAAATACCTAGGAGTGGAATTGCTGGATCACATGGTCATTCTACGTTTAACTTTTCCAAGAACTGCCAGATCCTTTTCCACAGCAGCTGAACGCAGATTCCTTTTTTATGGTCCTATTTGACTCAGCAAGATCTGCCACCTGGCAAGACTGCAACTTTCCTGTCCCCAGGGCCTCTAGAAAAGTGTCCCTCACTAGTTTAAAATTATTCCCAGGCTGGTGACTGTGATGGTGCAATCTGGAACCCAGGAATGATCACAGCTAAGGAGCCGTGTCCCAGAACAGCCCCCACTTCAGCTGCCAGGATGGGCCACTTGGTCAGTGTCTCGCAGTCATTCTGTTTGTGACTCCTGCCTTGGTGACCTCCCCCAGATCAATGCTGAGAGGTCGCAGGCTGGTTTGGGCTGAATATCAGGGAGGGGCAAGGCTGTGGGATGACCTGTCTCTCCATAGACCCAGGCCTATACAGCTGAAATGGGCCAGGTAACAGCCACCCGCCCATCATCTTGTGTGGGAATGCCCACAATAGGTGTGATGGTCTGAATATGTGCTCCTAGAATTCATGTGTTAAAATCTGAACCCCCAAGTAGATGGTATTAGGAGGTGTGGTCTTTGGGAGGTCATTAGGTCATGAAGGTGAGCCCTCCTGAGTGGGATCAGTGCCCTTATAAAAGAGACCCCAGAGAGCTGCCTTGCCTCTTCCACTGTGTAAGGACCCAGCAAAAAGGTGCCATCTACGAGAAAGGGATCCCCCACTAGACACCGAATCAGCCAATGTCTTGATCTTGGACTTCCCAGCCTACAGAATTGGGAGGAATAAATGTCTGTTGTTTATAGGCTGTCCACTTTATGGCATTTGGTTGTAGCCATCTGAACAGACTCAGTCACTGGGTGACCATGGAGAGAGTTGAGCGAGGGCCCGGACACTGCTACCTACCCAGGTAAAAGGGACCATAAGCAAGTCCCTTTTTCTCTCTGGGTCTCCGTTTCTCAAGTGACAATTGAGAGGGATCTATTAAATGATTACACAGAGTCTCTGGTCCTGGGCGTCTCTTACTTCGCTCTGCTCCCAAGCTTTCCTTCTCTCTCAGACTCTTCATAAAAATCTAGGAGTTGCAGCTGGCAGGAGCCACAGAGATAGTCTAGACACCTGCTCTGGTCCCTGTCTGCTTCTCTCAGGATTCACTGTGTGTGTGGGGACACCTCCTGGAGGGCATTCCTTGTTAGCACCAGTGTCCTCCTGCGGCTGTCCTGGCAGATGAAACAGCTGTTACTGATGAAGGGTTCCCCTCAACTGGCCTTTAGCAAACTTTGGAGAGCCCTGGGACTCCCCGGGCGAGGCAGCTTCCTATGTAAGTGCAGAGCCGGGAGATGCCAGGTTCATTTACAACAGTAGCACTGTAAACGCCCCCAAACCCATGCCCAGAGGCCTTGGAGAGCTGAGCAGCATTTGAGGTGTCTCTCTTTGTCTTTCTTAAAATACACACACACACCCCTATCATAAGCCAGCCCTCTATATTACTACATACAGCTGAGAATCCTTCTCTCTGCTATTCTGTTGTTCCAATCAAGTGTTTTCTCTATTTTACAACATATATAAGTGCATTTGGTACATCAAAAATTGCTTGGTCATGTGCAGTGGTTCTTGCCTATAATCTCAGCACTTTGGGAGGCCGAGGTAAGAGGATCGCCTGAGCCCACGGGTTTGAGACCAGCCTGGGCAACTTGGCGAGACCTCATCTCTACAATTAATCAAAAAATTAGCCAGGTGTGGTGGCGCGTGCCTGTAGTCCCAGTTACTTGGAAGGCTGAGGTGGAAGGATTGCTAGAGCCCAGCAGGTTGGGGCGACAGTGGCTGTGAGTGTGCCACTGCACTCCAGCCTGGGCGACAAAGTGAGACTGCAGCTCAAAAAGAAAAAACCCCAAAAGCAAAAAATGCTGTAACAGATAAGGTGTTTTGTTACCATCGCTATTATTATTATTGCCCCAACTCTTATAATTCCAAAAGCTACAAATGACAACTTCCTAACTGCAGTTTCAGGATGAGTTTCCATAACCAAACCCTTTGAGTTTCCACCTGGGAAATTGAATGCTCTTGAACTGGTATTTTAAATATGACATGATAGAAGTCAAGGGCACACAGTCTGCAGGAGTGGGAGCAGCCTGTGGTTTGAGGAACATTCTAGTTATGTCATGGACCCTTGCTTTTCTTTTTTTTTTTTGAGTTGCAGTCTTGCTCTGTCACCCAGACTGGAGTACAGTGGCCACTCGCAGCCATTGCAGCCTCGCCCTGCTGGTCTCAGGCGAGCCTTCCACCTCAGCCTTCCAAGTAGCTGGAACTACAGACGCGCGCTACCACGCCCGGCTAATTTTATATTTATTGTAGGGATGAGGTCTCGCCAAGTTGCCCAGGCAGGTCTCGAACTCACAGGCTCAGACAATCCACTCACCTCAGCCTCCCAAAGTGCTGAGATTACAGGCTGAGCCACCGAGCCGGCTTGACCCCTTGCTTTTCAAAGGACCAGTTAATTGTCTTATCAAAGGATGGGCTTTGTGTGCTTCCTGGGGCTTCCTTCCCTGTCCCTGGATGTTCTCCCATGGCCACTGGCAGGTTAAGGGCCCTTGACCACAGGCAACACCAAGGGGGTCTTGGTAACGAAGGGCAAGAGCCTCAGGTGGGGAAGATGCGTGCAGCAGTGCCCCTGCCCTCCAGGTGCTGCTGACGTTGGCAGGGGCAGGCAGGCGATGGATGGATAAGGATGGGGTAGGAATAGGGGGATGATTAAATGACCCCTAAGCAGCTCTCATTCTGAGATCCTGGGGTCTGTGAGTAAGGCTTCCACAGCCCCCTGAAGACTTTGTGCCTGTGGTTTCACCCTGCCCTGGGAGGTCCCCTCAGGCACTCATCTCAAGCCTTCTGTGTCTCCCCAGCCAGGGCAGGGGATGTGGTCTTCTTCACAGAAGGTGGCACGAGGCAGGCACAGAGTGACCACAAAGTGGACTCACTCCCGATTGGCTAAGTGACCCTGTGCAATCTGTAAGGAGGGAGATGTGTGCAGGAGACCACTGCCCCAGCAGGCGGGCAGAGCAGGACAGATGCACTGAGAGGGTGAGGCATTGTGTATGTGGTTATGTGCATTTGAGGGTGTCCACCCATTGGTTCAATTGGGCCAGGGTGGGCACCTCTTTGGGCCTCTCCTGCTCTCCGTCCCTCAGGTCAGGGCTATCAGTCTTGAGGGTAAAGGGCTAACAGAGCCCATCAGCTCTTCCTTCTCCTTCCTCCAGCAAGCCAGGGATCCATCCAGTAGAGAACCTTCCACTCATGCTGACCAGGAGCCTATGTTGCCCTTTTGTCTTGACAAAATAGACAGCTGTCTATGTGGTATATATTAAAAATCAGAGCCTGGGTGTGGTGGCTCACGCCTATAATCCCAGCACTTTGGGAGGCCTAGGTGAGAGGACTGCCTGAGCCCATGAGTCCAAGACCAACCTGGGCAACATGGCAAGACCTCATCTTTACAAATAAATCAAGAAAAACTAGGCAGGCATGGTGCCACATGCCTGTAGTTCCAGCTACTTGGAAGGCTGAGACGGAAGGCCTGAGCCCAGCAGGTTGAGGCTGAGGAGGCTGTGAGGTTGTGACTGCACTCCAGCCTGGGCAACAAAGTGAGACTCTGACTCAAAAAAAAAAAAAGAATCAGAGCTGGGCACGGTGACTCATGCCTATAATCCCAACACTTTGGGAGGCCAAGGCAGGAGAACTGCTTGATCCCATGGATTCACGACCAGCTTGGGCAACATAGCAAGACCCTGTCTCTAATTAAAAAAAAAAAAATCAAAAAAGACTCTGATGCCTCCCTCAATAGTTCTCTTTTGTGCCTGATATCCCCTCACGAGCATTTCTTACCTTTCAGTTTTAATGGTTTTCAATGGATATGTTTCTGGAAAGGGGTAGAGGGTCAGGCTTGAAGATCACTCTCTTCCGCGTTGTATCTCTCCCACGATAGAAGGGCCCAGGTTGGTAAAAGCCCCTCCCCCGATGCCTGGAGCAGGATTGGGTGGAGTCTTCAGTGGGGCCGGCCTGTGGAAGTCCAATGCTCCAGACTTCCCTGTTTGCTGTGAGCATCGCAGCAGGGCCAAGGAGCGGGGCAGGCAGGGGGAAGAGGTGAGCTTGTGCGAGTGGCTGCTGTGAATTTTAATTCAATTCAGTCTGACTGGCTCACTGAATCAATGTTGGGAAAACACAGCACTCTCCTGGGAGGAGAGGTGTTTGGTATAAATAGAAGGTATTATCATTGAGAGGCAATCGGGGGACGTCATGTCGCTCAATACTGCTCAAGGCAGCAACCAGAGCCCCAGCCGTGGGCTGCAGAACTGCGAGCAACTGCTTTCATTGACTTGTCCCGGAAGAAAGAGCCCTTCCTCCATTCCAGTGCCGTCTCTGGGCCCTCAGCCCCTTCTCTGCTGGAGAAATGGAGCCATCCGCATTCTCAGGGGCATTCAATAGGGTACTAATCACGCCAGGGAATGGGTTAGGGTTAGGGTTAGGGTTAGGGTTAGGGTTAGGGTTAGGGTTAGGGTTAGGGTTAGGGTTAGGGTTAGGGTTGCTGTTAGCATCGCAGCAATAACAGTAATAATGGGTTATCATCTTCCACTTAAACTCTGGGCCTTCCCAGGTACACTTCTTTGCTCTTTATTTTTGAACAGCTTGATTGGGGTATAACTTACCTACTGTACAATTTGCCTATTTATTTGTTTGAGTTGGAGTCTTACTCTGTCCCCCAGGCTGCAGTGCAGTGGCACAATCACAGCTCACTGCAGCCTCGATCTCCTGGGCTCAGGTAATCTTTTGCCTCAGAATAACTAGAACTACAGGCACCACACTTGGTTAACTTTTGGATTTTTTGTAGAGACGAGGTCTCGCTATGTTGTCTAGATGGATCTCAAACTCCTGGGCTCAAATGATCCTCCAGCTCAGGGTCTCCCAAGCTAGGATTACAGGCGTGAGCCATGGTGCCTGGCCCAATTTACCCATTTAAAGTGTGTGATTCAGCTGGGCACAGTGACTCACGCGTGTAATCCCAGCACTTTGGGAGGTGGAGGCAAGAGGATTGCCTGAACTCAAGGATTTGAGACCAGCCTGAGCAACATGGCGAGACCCCATCTCTACAATAAATCATAAAATTAGCCGGCCATGGGGTCGCATGCCAGTGGTTCCAGCTACTTGAGAGGCTGAGACAGAAGGATCACCTGAGCCCAGCAGGTCTAGACTGTGGTGTCCGTGAGTGTGCCACTACACTCCAGGCTGGGTAACAGAGTGAGACTCCAACTCAGAATAAATAAAGAGTATGATTCAGGCTGGGTACAGTGGCTCACACCTTAATCCTAGCACTTTGGGAGGCTGAGGTGAGAGGATTGCTCAGGGGTTTGAGACCAGCCTGGGGAAGTTGGAAAGACCTTGTCTCTACAATAAATGAAAAAATTAGCAGGGCGTGCTGGCACGCACCTGTACTCCCAGCTGCCTAGAAGGCTGAGACAGAAGGATTGCCTCAGCCCAGCAGGTCAAGGCTATGGTGGCCGTGAGCATGCCACTGCTCTCCAGCCTGGGCGACAGAGTGAGATTCCAAGTCAAATTAAAAAATAAAAATAACTGGTCTCGGTGGCTCAGCCTGTAATACCATGCCTTGGGAGGCCGAGGTGAGTGAATTGCCTGAGCCCATGGGTTCAAGACCCGCCTGGGCAACTTGGCGAGACCTCATCTCTACAATAAATCAAAAAAATTAGCCAGGCGTGGTAGCGCACACCTGTAGTTCCAGCTACTTGGAAGGCTGAGGAGGAAGGATCACCAGAACACAGCGGGTTGAGGCTGCGGTGGCCGGGAGCGTACCACTGCACTCCTGTTTGGGTGACAGAGTGAAACTCCAACTCAAAAATAAATAAACAAATAAATAAATAAATAAATAAAAATAAAGTGTACGATTCAGTGGCTCTTAGTATATTCTCAGATCTATGAAACCATCACCACAATTTTAGAACATTTTCATCACCCCAAAAAGAAGCCCTCTACTTTTGGCTATCATGTCTTTCTTTCCCCGTCACCATCCTAGTCTTCAGCAAAATCTAATCTACTTGTTCCTTATGCTGGACATTTCATGCAAAGAAAATCATATCATATGCCTTTTGTGACTGGCTTCTTTCACTGAGCAAAGTGTTTTCAGGGCTCCTTCCTGTTTTGGCATGACTCATCCGTACCCTATTCCTTTTTGTGGCCAAGTAATATTGCATTGTATGGATAGACTACGTTTTGTTTATCAGTTCATCGGTTGATGGGCACGTGGATTGCTTCCACTTTTTGTCCATTATGAATAAGCTTTGGTGTGGACATATGTTTTCATTTCCTTTGGGAATGTACCTAGGAGTGGGATTGCTGGGTCATATGGTAACTCTGTGTTTAATCATCTGAAGAGGTCTTTCTCATTCTGAATAACAATCATCAGGCAACTACTTCTGTTAATTGGGGACCTACTAGGAAACCACTCAACAGATACTTATTTAGGTCTTCCTGCGTTCCAGCTAGAGGAAGCAGCTCTATGAGCAGAGGTGAGTCAGCCACATAGCTTTGCCGCTGTGAGGACGGTGGCTTTTAACCTGAATAGAGATGCAGAGAACTTGGAGATTTGTTTTTTCCCTACAGGATTATTGAGGTGTAACTGACAAATGAAATGACAAACTACACACATATAATGTACACAATTTCATGAGTTCCGACATGTGTGTGTATCTCTGTGAAATCATCACAATAGAAATAGTGAAGGTATCCCCCCAAAGTTTTCTTGTACCCCTTTGTAATTCTTCCCACTTTTAGTGTGGCTTCTTTAATTTGGCATAATTATTTTAAGGTTCAACCATATTGTTGTTTAAATTAATAGTTGATTCCTTTTTTATTGTTGAGCAGTAGTCCCTTGTATGGATGAACAAACAGTTTGTTTATCCATTTCCCAGTTGATAGACATTCGGGTTGTTTCCACGCTGAATGTTATGGTTTTGGTTTTGTTTTGTTTTGTTTTGTTTTGAGTTGGAATTTCACTCTTGTCACCCAGGCTGGTGTTCCATGGCATACTCATGGCCACCCCAGCGTCAACCTGCTGGGCTCCGGAGATCCTTCCACCTCAGCCTTCCAAGTAGTCGGAACCACAGGCGCGTGCTACCACACCCAGCTAATTTTTGATTTGTTGTAAGGACAAGGTCTCCCCAAGTTGCCCAGGCTGGTCTCCAACCCGTGGGCTCAGGCAATCCACTCGCCTCAGTCTCCCAAAGTGCTGGGATTTCAGGCTGAGCCACCAACCCCGGCTGGTTTTTGTTTTTGATTTTTTGAGACAGGGTCTTGCCCTATCACCCAGGCTGGAGTGTGGTGGCCTGATCATAGTTTACTGCAGCCTTGACTTCCTGGACTCAAGCTATCTTCCCACCTCAGCCTTCAAAGTAGCTGGGACTACAGGCTCCTGCCACTGCACCTATCTAATCTTTTTATTTTTTGTGTAGAGATAGGGTCTCGCTCTGTTGTACAGGCTGGTCTCAAACTCCCGGCCTCAAGCAATCCTCTGCTTTGGCCTCCCAAAGCACTGGGATTATAGGCATGAGCCACCATGCCCAGCCGTATGTTTAACTCTATAAGAAACTAACAAACTGTTTCCCAAAGTGATCATATCATTTACACTCCCACCAGCAGTGTATAAGAGTTCCAGTTGCTCCTGTCCTTTTCAACACTTGGAATGGTTTGTCTTTTAAATTGTGATCATCCTAATAGGTATATAATGATAATCTTGTCATGATTTTAATTTGCATTTCTCAATGACTAGTGATGTTGAGTATCTTTTTGTATGTTCATTTGCCTGCCGTTTATCTTCTTTAGAGAAGCATCTGTTTAAATCTTCTGCTCTTTTTTAAAAAATTGGATTTCTTGTTTCCTTAGCATTGAGTTTTGAGAGTTCATTATTAAAAGAATGCTCTCAACAATGTTTTGTAGTTTTCAGCGTGCATCTGTCTTGCAGGATATCTGTGCCCCCACGTAGCCTAACACGGAGCAGTGACCTACTGGGTGGGCTCAAGGCTTGTTGCAACAGTTATTCCGATTGGCTGATGGAGCAAGGATTTCCTGGGGCCTCTTGCTGGGAACATGGAGACATCATCAACACACTATCATCAGCTGCCTACTCTCCCTGCCAGAGAGTGTCCTGTGGCTGCCATGGGAAATTGATGAGCCTTCCTGATTGCCATCCTACCGATCTCAAGAGCCAGCCAAGCCCCTTGGAGTTTTACTGCAGCCAAATCCATGGGAGCCTAGGGGGAAAAGAGACTTTTCTTTGCCGTCGCTAGGTTCACAGCTGAGGTCCTTATAGCAAAAGACAGATTAACAAGAGGAAAGCGTGTACACTTATTTAATAATTTTAGTTGGGTGCAGTGACTCACACCTGTAATCCCAGCACTTTGAGAGGCAAAGGTGAGAGGACTGCCCGGGCCCAGAGGTTTGAGACCAGCCTGGGCAACTTGGCAAGACCTTGTCTCTACAATAAATTTTAAAAAATGAATTGGGTACACCTATAGTTCCAGCTACTTGAAAGGCTGAGGCAGAAGGATTGCCTGAGCCCAGCAGGTCGAGGCTGTGGTGGCCAGAGTGAGACTCTGACAAAAAAAATAAAATAAAATAAAAATAATTTTACATGACATGGCAGCCTTCATCGGGAAATAAAGACACGAAGAAACACTTAATCGTGGGTGTTTTTTATGTTAGGTTTTCTTTTTTGAAACGGGTTTTATTACTTCTTTTTGCAGTGGTAAATTTTATGACTTTTACTTATTTATTTTTAGTGTGTGTGTGTGTGTGTGTGTTCATTCATTCATTCGCTTGTTTTGTAGAGACAAAGTCTTGCTATGATGCTCAGGCTAGCCTGAAACTGCTGGGTCCAAACAATCCCCCAGCCTCAGTCTCCCACAGTACTAAGATTACAGGTATGAGCCACCGTGCCTGGCCTTTATGGTAGGTTTGATGAAGATGTGAATAGTGGTGGGGAAGTATGATTGGATAAAAGGTATGACCTCAAAGGTAACAAACGAGGGAACATAAGGTTTGTTTCTTCAGATTCTGCTCTGTGACCCTGTGTCTTCAGGGTTAAGGACGGTCCTTCCCTCTCACAGGAGGGTCTTATGACCTGCGTGAGAGAAGGTCAGAAGAATTCTCCCTTGGTCTTATGACCTGCCCCAGGGGACAAGGCGGGGAGGTGAGAGTAGCCTTCCTGCATCTGCTGTCTTCTCAAATGCCAAGGTGCCATGGCTTGGGGTAGCATGTCTGGAACCCCATGGAGCTTATCTGGCAGAAAGTCAGCTCCTTCCTCTCACATAGATTTGAGACGGACATGGGCTCATCAGTGCAACTCTGTTCAAGTCCCTGAATCATTTTTTTTGGCTACTACCCTAACTTTCCTCCAGGAAAACACCCACAAAAGAGAAATAGCTAGACCAGTGTTGTGAATGCCAAAAACCAAGAAGTAGTGGTGGTGGATGAGGCTGGAGCCCAGAAGAACCTCTGTGAATCCTTCCACTGGGTGTTTCTAAGATTGGTCTGTTCCCCTCACACCATTTTTGTCACTCCGAAAGGAAACTTTGTACCCATTACATAGGCACTCCTCATCAGCCCCTCCCCTCAACCTCTCATAACCACTAATCTGCTTTCTGTCTCTATGGATTTGCCTATTCTGGACATTTCAAAGAAATGAAAGCATATGCTCTGTGGTTTTTTGTGTCTAGGTTCTTTCACTGGGTCCTTTCATTTTAATGCTACATTTGATATCTCATATGAATTAAAGCATATGTCGGCTGGGCATGGTGGCTCATGCCTATAATTCCAGCATCCTTTCACCTTGGCCTGAGCCAATGGGTTTGAGACCAACCTGGGCAACTTGGTGAGAGGATTGCCTGAGCCCATGGGTTTGAGACCAGCCTGGGCAACTTGGCAAGACCTCATCACTACAATAAATCAAAAAATTAGCCAGATGTGGTGGCCCATGCCTGTAGTTCCATCTACTTGGAAGGCTGAGGAGGAAGGATCACTGAGCTCAGCAGGTCGAGACTGCAGTGGCCATAAGACTCCAACTCAAAAAAAAAAAAAAAAGCATGTATCAAGTGACTATACTTGTATCAAAATGTAAGGAATCCTCAGGGTGCTGCTCAGACTGGAATGCAGGTTTTCTGATACTTCTTGGCCAAGACAGTGCATCTCACTGCCTGTCCTAGTGCTTTGAGTATGACCCAGCCTTAAATTGCCTCTGTTTCAATGAGGTCCATCTTCCTGTTTTTCTTCTAGACTTTACTCCCACCCCCAAGCCCATACAACCCCTGAAACAGAGCAGGACACATGTGGGAGCTCACCAGTGCTAGTGAAACTGCCTGCAGGTGGCAGCTTGTCTGGCCTCCCCCTGCAGAGAGGGCCCAGTGGTCAGGACTCTGTCCAGCCTTCTCCAGGTCCAAATGTCGGCAGCATTTGAACTTGAGCACTTTCCCTCATGCCCTTTTCTGCAGGACTTGGGCTTGTGACCTCCCTGAAGCGGGGTTTTCCAGCTTGCAGAATCCCTCTGCAGCAGCTTGGAGTTTCTGCCTTTTCTCTCTTTTGCTCTCAACTCCCCAGAGAAAAGTGTCACCCATAGATGTGAAGGCTGATTAATCCTATATGTGGGGCTGGTGTTGACACAGACACTGCTGGCTCAATACAGGATTAAATAACCACCATGATCTTCTGCTGACTCCGCAGCTGGAGGAGCAGAGGATAAGCCCTTGGGCCTTCTAGAAGCACTGCCTGCCCTCCAGGCATAATTTTCTCTGTCAGGTTTCTTACCTGAAGCAATCCTTAGCCAACTCTTGCCAATCGATCTATTCCACTAAGCCAGGGAACTTGTTTTGTTGTGAGGGATTTCAGCACTATTTTTTCTGCTCTCAAGGGACCTTCCCCATCAAGCAATTTCCTGTCCCTGCCTCTGGCACCTGAAACCCACCATTAGAGAGTCTTTTTGGTGGCACATCCTGCACTACCCTCTCTGTGCTCCTGCAGTGTCTGGTAGAGGCAGTGCCAAGGGGTAGCTGGGAGGATGGTTAGCTATGATCTCCATTTCAAAATAAAAACACTGCACTTGATACACTAGGATAGTTTCCACCCAAGTCTGCCAGCTTCCAACCCACTGCCCTCCCTAAGTCCTTCTAGACAGACATTCCAGAGCCACTCCTGGCCCTCAGTGTGAATGCGTTTATCCAGGCCTTTTCCCACAAAGGAGACATAGCTTGCAGGCTAGTCTAGTGTCTGGTTTCTGCATCTCAAGCTCTGGGCACCAGTAGGTGGTAAATTTCTCAGCTGTGTCTCACGCGCCTCTGCAATATGCACAGGCAACTTCTAGACTTTGCTTCACTGTGGTCAGCACCAGGTGTAGGGAGCTGTGAGGGTGTACTCATCCCACATGCCACATTGGTTTGAGAGTGCCCATGCCCACGGATGGTTCCTTAGACTTTCCTAGACACGGCCACACTACTGGCATATTATCCCCCTTGCCACCTTACCCTGAATGTGACATCACTGAGATCCAAGTTTCTTTCCCACCCATGTCATTTGTTTCCAATAGTTAGGCTGTTATAAATAATGCTACTGTGATCATCTTTTTGCTTTCTGTCTGTCATTGAGGTGACCTCGATGAGAGCCAGACAGACAAGGAGGGGTTGCTTAGAATCCAACTGAACTTAAATATATTCAAGAGGTGTGGCTCAGCCAGATTGGAAGAGCAGGAAAAGAATTCCGAATAGCATCCCACAGTCAACAGAGGAGTTCCAATGTGGTGGGGAGGGGCCTGGTGTAGAGGTGAGGGTGGTTTGAAATGCAAATCAGGCTTGATCATTAGAGAAGGTAAGGAAAGCATAAAGGAAGATGTAATCCAGGCTGTGAGACCACCCTCTTTGGAGGGTTTGGACTGGGGATCACAAAGTTTAAGCAGTTTGTGTATAACTGGAATCAAGTCATCCATCAGTGTCATGAGGAAAAATCTCTCCAGGTGTCTACAGCACCAGATCTCGTGATCCAGCCAAAAACAGTCTGGGAGCAACCTCAGCCTAGGAAGAAGGTCACGTAATTTGCTGGTAATAGTAACCCTACTTGCTTGGAGTGATACAAACATTGTTCTATAGTGAGTTAGTGCGGAGGTCCAGTCTCCACAGAGCAGGGCCTGAGGTGGGCGGAGGGAATGAGAAAGAAAGACAAGAGACAGCAGGATTGAGAGGTCTCTCTCCTCAGTAGGTGAGAGCCCGTTTATTATTTAGCATGCCTCTTATATAGGGCAAAACTAGGGCAAAACTGTACAAGGGACTATTGTAAAAACAAGCAGCATCAGCTTTTGGGCCAGGCATCCAGGCCAGGTGTGATTGACGTCATGTCGCTTTGCTTTATTATAAAGTAACAAATCAAGGTTAGGGGAGATGAGCGAACCACAGTGGAATTATGTTGTTATTAGAAGGCGAGCTGTTCTACGTGTATCTTTTTGTACCTAGGGCATTATTGTAGCTAAGACTTTCTCTGTACTATGTGTACCTGGATGTGTGGGCATCCAAGACACTGCTTCGTGTAGTAGGCTGCATTCCTCACAACTTGCCTCTGGCTAGGATGCAGAGCTTCCAAGCGAGACCTTGTCTATGAGCTTGGGGTACTCAAGGCCCACTACGTTTTACGTAGCAGGCTGCATCCCTCACTTGCCTTTGGCTAGAATGCAGAGCTTCCAGGCGAGACCGTTGCCTACCAAGCCTGGGGTACTCAAGGCCTGGTACAGTAGCAGTGTCTGTCTGCTCCCCAAATCACATCTACTCCGAGATGAGGGAGTATAGGCTTGGTTTCTTGAACACAAGCCAAGAACACAAAGACCTGCCCAGGCTGGAGTGCAGTGGCACGTTCACAGCTACCGCAGCCTCGATCTGCTGGGCTCAGGTGATCCTTCCACCTCAGTCTTCCAAGTAGCTAGAACTACAGGCACATACCACCACACCCGGCTAATTTTTTTTTTAATTGTAGAGACGAGGTCTCGCCAGCTTATGCTCTGGTCTCCTTCAAGTTAGAGTCAGGGAAGGTTTAGAATTAGGGAAGGTTTAGAATTAAGCATGGACATGAAAACACAAATAAAAATTGTGGTAGTACTAGTTTTTTTTTAAATGACCTTTAGCAATAACCTGTATGCTGGGCACAGTGGCTCACACCTATAATCCCAGCACTTTGGGAAGCTGAGGTGAGAATATTGCCTGAGCCCACGCGTTCAGGATCAGCCTGGGCAACTTGGCGAGACCTTGTCTCTACAATAAATCAAAAAATTAGCCAGATGTGGTGGCATGCACCTATCGTCCCAGCTACTCGGGAGGCGGAGGTGGAAGGATCACCTGAGTCTGGCAGGTCGAGGCCACGGTGGCTATGAGTGTGCCACTACATTCCAGCCTAGGTGACAGACTGAGACTCCGACAAAAGGAAGGAAAGAGGGAAGGAAGGAAGGAAGGAAGGAAGGAAGGAAGGAAGGAAGGAAGGAAGGAAGGAAGGAAGGACCGACCTGTATATATCTGGTGTTTTCAAAGTGCTTGTTGATGAGTCTTGTAAATAGTCATTCCCTGCCCCTCACCGACAGTACTTAAAATAATAACAGCATTAATTTTGCTCTCTTCATCTGTAAAACTGGGGCGTGCCCAATTTCAAGATGAGGGGAAACAAAACCTCACTTTTTCATGGGAAGCGGCAAGGTTCTGGAAGAGCACATGGGACTAGAAATATTTCCGTGGCCTGCAGGGATATCTGACTCTCGGACAGTTTCTTTGAGGCCTTTTTATATTTTCATTAACCCTTTCATCGAGGTCCTTCCAGCCTCCACCAACCGCCCAGTCCCAAAGCCCCATTTTTTTTTTAAGTTGGAGTCTCACTCTGCCGCTCAGGCTGGAGTGCAGTGGCACGCTCACGGCCACTGCAGCCTTGATCTGCTAGGCTCAGGTGATCCTTCCACCTCAGTCTTCCAAGTAGCTAGAACTACAGGCACACACCACCACTCCTGGATAATGTTTTTTTTTTTTTAATTGTAGAGACGAGGTCTCGCCAAATTACCCAGGTTGGTCTCGAACCCGTGGGCTCAGGCAATCTTCTTACCTCAGCCTCCCAAAGTTCTGGGATTATAGGCATGAGCCACTGCACTTGCCCTAAAGCCCCATTTTTAAGGTGTCATTATGATAGCACTGTACTTCCAGGTCCCAAATCTGTATCAGGTATCTCTCTTGGCACAATAAACCAACCCTGAACATAGTGACTTAAAACAATGACTTTTCTCACAGGTCTTCAGTTTCGGTGGGACTTGGTAAGATGGCTCATCTCTGCCCCACTCCAAGTAGCTGGAGAAGCTTAAAAGCTGGACCCGAGGTCTCTCTGGAGGCCAGTCACTCCCATGTCTGGGACTGGGTCCTGTCTGCAGGCTGGGTTGGCCACCAGCAAACAATGACAAGCTGCTTTCATCTGATTTTTCTCACGGGTCTTTAGTTTCAGTGGGACTTGGTAAGATGGCTCATCTCTGCCCCACTCCAAGTAGCTGGAGAAGCTTAAAAGCTGGGCCCGAGGTCTCTCTGGAGGCCAGTCACTCCCCTGTCTGGGACCTGGTCCTGTCTGCAGGCTGGGACGGCCACCAGCAAACCTATGCATACCTTGTCCACGTGGCCTGGGCTTCCTCACACATGGTGACTGGGTTCCACAGGCCTGTGTCCTGAGAGAGGCAGGTGGAAGGGGTATCTCGTTTTTCACTACATTGTGTGGTGGGCATCACGAAGGACCACTCAATTTCAAGGGGAGGAGAAGTAGACCCTATCTCTGGGTGGGGGAGCAACAGTGTTCTGGAAAACATGTGGAACCAGAGATACTGTGGTCATTTGGGAAACTGCAATCTGCCACCCTCTGCCCTGGGCTGTTATTGGAGATGGCCCACCCCAGGGTGGGAGATACAAACAGCTAACTGATTTCATCCAGACCTGATATCTCCAGTGGCTGAAGAGTTGTCTTCTGAAGAAAGTCGCTGGAGGGGGGTGGGGAGGACAGAGTGTTCAGGATAAAGGCACGTGGAAGGGGGGGAACACGTGCACAGAAATACTCCAGGGCAGGTCTAAGGCTTATGGGAAGAGCATCAGCAGTGTCCATTACAGGATAATAAAGCACTGATGGATCCGAAGTCAGGCTGAGTTATAGCTCTGTCCCTTACGGCATGTGATCGCAGGCAGAGAAAAGGAAACCTGACATCTCAGTATTTCAGGAAACATTAAGTGGCAGAAAATGTGAACCCAAGGTCAACTGGAGGTCCGACTTTAACTGAGAGTTGACCTGATCCCGCGTGTCCCATCTCTTAAATCTTTCTGGTCTCTGACCCCTGAGGGGATGGATCAGGGGTTCTCCTCCTAAATCATGCCATCATGTAGCCATGACTTGCTTTGATCCAACGTAGAGGGGAAATCAATCATTTTGTTTTTACACACACGGTCCCATATGCACACAAAATAAGGAAGTCTTTACCCAGTGAACATATTGTTTAAATAACAGCTACCAAAATACATGGAAAGATCTTTATTGGGATACTAAGACTGTAGTGTTTGGGGTATGATGAACTAGTTTCTCTGAGAAAACAATGGGGAAGATCTTTTTGAATTGCAAGAATGAGCGGGTGGAAATGTGGAAGGCAGACACTGGGTAACTAAAAAGCTGCAAGGCGTGGTGGCTCACACCTGTAATCCCAGCAGTTTGGGAGGCTGATGAGGGGGGATTGCTTGAGCCTGGGAGCTCAAGACCAGGAGTTCAAGACTAATCTGGGCAGTATAGCGAGACCTCATCTTTACAAAAAATCCAAAAAATTAGCCAGGTGTGGTGGCGTGCATCTGTAGTCCCAGCTACATGGGAGGCTGAGGCAGAAGGATCATCTAAGCCGGGGAGGTTGGGGCTGCTGTGGCTCATGATCGTGTCACTACACTCCAGTTTGAGCAAGAGAGAGACCCCAACTCAAAAAAAAAAAAGGTAGCTAAAAAGCATACTTCTGGGCTGCTAATGCCGAGGAGTTTTGCATATTATTTAAGACAGTACTAGCCGGGCTCTGTGGCTCAGCCTGTAATTCCAGCACTTTGGGAGGTTGAGGCGAATGGATTGCCTGAGCCCTCAGGTTCGAGACCCACCCGGGCAACTTGGTGAGACCTCGTCTCTACAATAAATCAAAAATTAGCCGGGCGTGGTAGCGCGCGCCTGTAGTCCCGGCTACTTAGAAGGCTGAGGCGGAAGGATCGTTGGAGCCCAGCAGGTCGAGGCTGCGGTGTCCATGAGCATGCCACTGCTCTCCAGCCTGGATGACAGAGTGAGACTCTGACTCAAAAAAAAAAAAAAAAGACAGTGCCATGGGATAGAATTTTCCACCATAAGACTTTTTACTCTAAACCAAACCTAGATATTTTTCTCTTACTGCCAAAACCTCACAGGCACTTGGACCTTCCACCATCAAAATGTAGCTTTGAGAAAGGAAAAGAGGACTCCCTCAGGGACTGCAGGAGAGCAGAGAGGTCATGAGAGGCTATTTCTAGACAGGCCAGGCATCCTTTGCTCTGAAAACAGTCTGTGAAGGAACCTGCCACCTCCAGTTCTGACGTCACAGGGAAAGGAGGCTGACAAGCTGCCTCAGTTTCCTCAATGCAGTGGTAATATGATCAGTCTGAAAAGGCGTTGATGGAACACATAGGAGTCACTGGAGCTTAGCTGTCCAACAGGTAAGCCATTTCTCCTGCCCCCGCTTCCAGGAGGACTGCATGGGGCAATGGTATTCACATGGTCTTACGGGAACATCTAGTCCAGTCGGTGTCTCTGGAGATGATCAGGCTTTGGCCTAAGGGCCCAGGCCTGCAGCTGTTACCTCCATGACTGGATGCTGTCTATTTCTCTTCTAAATTCTGACACCCTGTCAGATGCGGTGGCTCATACCTATAATCCCAGCCCTTTGGGAGGCAGAGGCAAGAGGATTGCCTGAGCCCAGGGGTTCGAGATCAGTTGAACAGCTTGGTGAGACTTTGTACGATATATCAAAAAATTAGCCGAGTGTAGTGGTGCACACCTGTAGTTCCAGCTACTTGGGAGGCTGAGGTGGAAGGATTGCCATAGCCCAGCAGGCTGAGTCTGTGATGGCCTTGAGCATGCCACTGCACTCCAGCCTGGGCAACAGGGTGAGACTCTGACTCAAAAAAAAAAAAAAGACTCCCTTCTCCTGGTTCACTTCAGACTCTTTT
>NW_007253585.1:213206-228311 GCF_000164805.1 Carlito syrichta | reverse complement strand
TTTTAGCACTAGTCTCATTCTATTGCCCAGGCCAGAGTGCAGTGGCATGATCTTGTCTTACTGCAGCCTCAACCTCCTGGGCTCAGGCGATCCTTCTTCCTCAGCCTCTCAAATAACTGGGACTACGGGCACACACCACCATGCCCGGCTAATTTTTTTGTAGAGTGGAGGTCTCACTATGTTACCTAGGCTGATCTCAAACTCCTGGGCTCAAACAATTCCCCTGCATTGGCCTCCCAAAGTGCTGGTAATACAGGCGTGAACTACCATACCTGGCAGTCTCAGAGTGTTTAATGGAGAAAAGTTTTAATATACAAAGTACCGTCTCTGGGTAGATTACTCATCTAATTCCTGGCTTCTTTCTCCTTGGAAAAGTAATGAACAATTAAGAGAAAGCCATTGAAAGCCCCAACCCACATGTCTTTGGTGAAAGGAGAAGGATGGGCCAGGTGCAGTGGCTCACACCTGCAATCCCAGCACTTTGGGAGGCAAAGGCGAGAGGATTGCCTGAGCCCAGGGTTTCAAGACCAATCTGGGCAACTTGGCGAAACCTCGTGTCTACAATAAATCAAAAAATTAGCCAGGTATGATGGCACATTCCTGTAGTTCCAACTACTTGGAAAGCTGAGGGGGAAGGATCACCTGAGCCCAGCAGGTCGAGGCTGCGGTGGCCGTGATCGTGCCACCGCATTCCAACCTGGGCAACAGAGTGAGACTCCGACTCAAAAAAGAAAAAAAGGAGAAGGATGACCATTGCTGGGGCGACACAGCAGACTTTCTGCTGAATTCCAGGGTTGTATCCAGCCCAGGCCTTCCCTCTTTCTTCTTCTTTGGTGGAGGCCTTGGGAACGTTTAGACCTGCTCTGGGCTTTGCTGCTACAACTGTCCCCTCGGGCAATGGAAAATGCACCCGATTTGGAGATGCAAAGCCTGAGGACAAGCCGCACCCCCCCCCCCCTAGCTGTGTCCCTGGGTAGATCTCTCAGTCTCTCTGAGCCTGCTTCCCTACCTAACAGGTCTGAGGTAGGCCAGATGAGATGGCATGGGAAGGAGCTTGCTACGTTCCAAAACTCTCCAAATGCAGAAGGTCATAGTGGTGCTGGCTCAGCTCAAGGTTTTGGCTTCATCGTCTTGGGATGTCATACAGAGCAGGTTTTGGTCCCCCTGCATGCTCTTTCATTTTTGTTTTTGTTTTTTGAATCGGGGTCTCACACTGTCACCCAGGCTGGAGTGTAGTGACACAATCACTGCCCACTGTAGCCTCAAACTCCTGGGTTTAGGTGATCATTCTGTCTCAACCTCCAAAGTAGCTGGGACTACAGGCACACACCACCATGCCCGGCTAATTTTTTGATTTATGACACCATACCTGCCTCTGCAGGATCCCGAAGACAGAATCAGAAGTCTGGTGTGCTCTTAAATGACCACTGAGCTTCCCTGGAGACAGACATTGCAGCGCTCACTCCCTCAATGCATCTCGGGCACACAGCATTAGAGCAGTGCTGATGAGGGTGGACTGTCGGTGGGTGTGGGGACAGGGGTGAATTCTTCCTGAAACTGGTCACTGACACAATATACAGAAAATTGGAATTAATGAAGACCTCAGAGAAAAGCAAAAGTTGACTGGGTGTGTTGGCTCCCACCTGTAATTCCAGCACTTTGGGAGATTGAGGCAGGAGGATTTCTTGAGTCCAGGAGTTCAAGACCAGTCTGGGGAACATAGGGAGAACTTGTCTCTACAAAAAGTAGCTGGGCATGGTGACATGCACCTGTAGTTCCAGCTACTTGGGAGACTGAGGAAGAAGCATTGCTTGAGCTCAGGGAGTAGAGGCTGCAGTGAGCCATGATTGTGCCACTGCTCTCCAGCCTGGGCGACAGAGTAATAATCGAAAGAAAGAGAGAGAGGGGGAGAAGAAAGAAAGAAGGAAGGAAGGAAGGAAGGAAAGAAGGAGGGCGGGAAGAAAAATCGGGATGAACTACTAGCATAGTATTGGGTAATAAGATATGATTAGTAAACTCAAATTTGTGACTGGTTTGATCTGGACACTCTCCCTCTTCAGCTGCCCACCTACCAGAACCCAACCCTCAGGAAAGGTCTGCAGTCAGTCACTTCATCTTTGATGTAAATGGAAGTCACCTGGCCTTTCTCCTTTGGGTGTTTACACTCTCAGTGCAGAATGGAAGGCGTTGGCCCTGGGATGAGTACTAACAGCCCTCAACTAGCAGGTTGAGGAGGATCTTTAGAGGCAAGAGGTGCCCCCTGGTGTTCCTAAAACTCTTCCCTTTCTCTTTCTGAGTCAGGCTAACCTTGGAGAACCCTGAGATCTGGGCTGTGAGATGTCTTGGGGATGATTTTTAACTTTTGAATGAAAAAAAAACCAGTCTGGACCTTGTGGAGACCAAAACAACTGCATCTTTGGATGCTGATCCTTCATTTTTATCCTGAGTTGAAGCTGGGCTGCAGGCCCCTCTGTGCTCCAGTTTGTGAAAACAGGAATGGAATGTAGAAGAGACACACGACACCTTAAGACACTGACCTGGGTTGGGCACAGTGGCTCATGCCTGTAATCCCAGTGTTTTGGAAGGCTGAGGTAGGAGCACCGCTTGAGGTCAGGAGTTTGAGACCAGTCTGGGCAGCATAGTGAGACCCAGTGTCTATCACAAAAAAAAAAAAAAAAAAAAAAAGAGGGAGAGGGAGACTTCAGCCTGGAAGTGGCACACATCACTTCTACTAGTTTGTTCCATTTATTTTTATCTATCTATTTATTTGTTTTATTTTTGGGGGCCAGAGTCTCACTCTGTCACCCAGACTGAAGTGCAGTGGCACACTCACGGCCACCCCAGCGCTGACCTGCTGGGCCCAGGTGATCCTTCCACCTCAGCCTTCCAAGTAGCCTGAACTACAGGCACATGCTACCACACCTGGCTAATTTTTTGATATATTGTAGAGACAAAGTCTCATTAAGTTTCCCAGGCTGTTCTTGAACCCATGGGCTCAGGCAATCCTCTCACCTCAGCCTCCCAAAGTGCTGGGATTACAGGCTTGAGCCATCGAGCCCGGTCTGTTCTGTTTCTTAAAACTTAGTCATGGGGCTACACACAACCACAGGGAGGCTATGAAGCATCAGGCAGCTGGGCAACCCCACAGGGCTATGACTCCTACTCAGAAGTAGAAAAGAGATGGAGGAGGTGGATGGCTAGAAGTCTCTGTGACACCTTCTGAATAGGAATTTGTGTGGTCATGACTCCATGTGGCACAAAAAGAACAGCAGATGTAAGCCGTGTAACTGGGTACGAAGACCCCTAAAGCATTGTCATTCACATAGACAAAAAACCCTAGAACTACTAGCATCAGTCACTATGGACACTGTATGAAGAACTCCATGCAGATTTTGCACTGAGCTCAAGTGTGGCCATAACATTTCTCTCCCATTTAAGACAGTCAGCGGCCGGACTCAGTGGCTCAGCCTGTAATCCCAGCACTTGGGAGGCCGAGGCGAGTGCATTGCCTGAGCCCACGGGTTTGAGACCAGCCCAGGTAACTTGGTGAGATCTTGTCTCTACAATAAATCAAAAGTTAGCCTGGTGTGGTAGTGTGTGCCTGTAGTTCCAGCTACTTGGAAGGCTGAGGCAGAAGGATCACTGGAGCCCAGAAGGTTGACACTGGGGTGACTGTGAGTGTGTCACTGCACTCCAGCCTAGGCGACGGAGTGAGACTCCAACTCAAAAAACAAAACAACACAACTGTTGGCACAGTCACATGACTGTGATAACTTTCAATAGACCCAGTCAAATAAAATCATTCCCAAGCTTCCTTTTTTTTTTTACTATTAGTCACAAATTATAAGTAAAAATTCCCCATGTGATCAAGACACATGGTTGCCTGTTTTGACCTGTGTCCTCCCCACTCGAGGGCAGGGACAAGGAGCATGGGTTTGACAGTGCCCCAGGGAGGGTTGGCTGATTGTACCTGGATGGGGCAGTCCCAAGACATCTTGCCAAGGGCCTGGGCACAGAGTCACATCTCACTGACCCTACTATCCCCCAGCTTAGCGTCCATGGTCCATCTTTGTCATAACTTTGTGGCAAACACTCGTAACCTCCTTGCCTCTCTCCCCTTCTGACAGCCCTGGTCTCCGCCTCTCTGTATCTTAGAGACCGAACCCTGCTGGAGAAAATCTTCTATCTGGGCTGATGGTGCTGTCGTCTCACTTTATGTTTATGACCCCAAACCCCCAAAATGTGCACGGGACGCCATCAGGAAGCTCCCACATGCCTCCCAGGGCTTCCCCTCTCCTTCCTCCCACGTTCACATTTCCCCCACCCCAGGTCTTGGCAGGCGCCTTGCACTTCATGGAGAAAATAGAAACCATTAGAGGAGACCCTTTCAGTGATTCCTCACTGGTGCCTCACTGGTGCCACCAGTGCCCACATGACTCACCCTTGTCACAACGAGGAACCACCCCTGTCCCTACGTAAGGTCAACCCCTCCTCTCAGTCTGTAAATCCTGCCCCCAAGTCCCACATTTACATCTTCAGCCCTGCTGTCGCTGGCACCATATGCTCAGCACCTGCCCTTGGGTGTCCAATGGCAGAGGGGCAGGCATGGCTGAGCTGGGGAGACAGATGAGGGGGAAAAAACTGGGGAGGTGACGACCAGGAGGGAGTGGCCCACTTGCTATCACACACCTCTGATGTCATCACAGAAGAGTTGGGACTGGAAGGTTAAGTGGTTCCCCTCCAGTTCTGCTCCCCACAGGCCGCACCCGCGGCCTTCCTCTTGCCTCAGAGATGACTGCCTCCCTGGAGGTGACTTCAAGGCCAGCTGTCATCCTGAAGGTGAGGGAGAGTAGGGCTAGACTCAGGGCTGGTCCTGCTTTTGCTCTGTCTCAGGGGGGTGGCAAATCGCCCGAGGCCCAAGCCGTGCCAGGGAAGACTTGCTGACAGGCCGGTATCCCAGCTCCGCTTCTGGGGAAAGGAAGGGAAGTGTGGGCTGAGTGAGGAGGGAGAGCCTTGGAGAGAAGCCCCCTCCCCTGGCCTGCCTGGGGCTCCAGGGGCCCAGGATCCAGGTGAGCTGCTGGGACACCTCATTAGGAAGCTGTCTGGTGCCAGGTGAGAACAGTCTGCTTCCTCACCCTGGTCCTGACCCGTCCTCTCTCCAACCCCCATGCTCTTCAACCTGCCTGTTCCTCAGCCAGCATCTGGGAGCCAATTTATTCAGGCCCTGAGGTTTGTTTTGTTAAGGACTTTCAAATGGATTAAGAAATGTGCAAAGAGCTTTGTCATCACTTTTCTCTTTCTACTTTACCGCAGCAATTAGATCAGGAAGTCTCTGCCTCTCTTCCTGGCAGCCCACCAGGGTTAGCTGGACGTCCAGGGTGGGGGTCAGGGAGCTGGGGCTCAGTCCCCTCCAAGCCATTCCTCAGGCCACATAGCCTGGGCCAGGACGAGGCGGGACGGGTGGGGAGAGAAGAGCGGTTTCCTGTGATCCCTGTTTCTTCATTCAATGTTTTGTCCAGGAGACAGACCTCAGGACTTTGAGACCCCAGCACCCTGAGCGCCCTACATGGCACAATGAAGACTCAAGTCATGAGGATGGACTGAGTGGGGAGGGCCAGGTGCCCATCTGCACTGGGCCTGTTTCGGTCCCCCACCTCGGATGCGTCCTCAGACAGGCTGCAGGGAACCACTAGACGTCAGCCAAGGCCTCTCCTGGGATTCTTCCCCTGGCTGTGGAGACTGTTTGATGCTGCTCTCGACTCCGGCACTGCAGAGAGAATGCTTGTCTCAAAGTGGGTTTAGAGCTGCTATGGAGTCAATTGCGTCCCCCCCAAAAGACATGTTGGAGTCCTAACGCCTGGTACTGCAGAATGTGACCTTATTTGGAAGCAGGGCTGTCATGGATATAATTAGCTAAGATTACAACGTACTGGAGTAGGGTGGGTCCCTTATTTAATGGGACTGGTGTCTTTATAAGAAGAGGACAGAGTCACGAGGGCTAAAGGCAGCCATTTGCCAGTGGAGGCAGAGATAAGAGTGAAGTATCTACAAGCCAAGGACTGCCAGTAACCACCAAAAGCCGGAAGAGGCAAGGATAGGTCTCCCCTATGGGTCTCAGAGGGAGCATGGCCTGACTAATACCTTGACTTCAGAATGCTAGCCTCCAGGACTGGGAGACAATAAATCTTGATTGTTTTAAGCCACCAAGTTTGTAGTGCTTTTTTATAGCAGTCTTAAGAATTAATTGTACAGAGGTGAAATTCATATATCACCCACAGCACACATTGATTATTTTTTAATTAATTAATTTATTTATTTGAGTCAGAGTCTCACTCCATTGCCCAGGCTGGAGTGCAGTGGCACGATCACGGCCACTGCAGCCTTGACCTCCTGAGCTCAGATGATCCCTCCGCCTCAGTCTCCCAAGTAGCCGGAGCTACAGGTGTGCACCATCAAGCCCAGCTAATTTTTTGATTTATTGTAAAGACGAGGTCTTGCCAAGTTGCCCAGGCTGGTCTCGAACCCCTGGGCTCAGGCAATCCTCTCGCCTCGGCCTCCCAAAGTGCTGGGATTACAAGCTGAGTCACTGCGTCCAGCACACAGCACCCACTTAGATAGCATTAACATCACCTGTGCCCTGCCAGTTGATGGTGCCAATATGTCCTGGAAACTCATCAGTCTCTCTGCACCCAGAAAGTCCTAGGTGGCGCCTGGTCATACAACCAGAGCAAGGGAGTGACATGTGTGACGAGCCCCACCTGGATCCTGGGCAGAGATCAGGTCTTGGGTCAGGGCTTGGGGAATCCTAGTTCAGTCTTTCAACACATCTGCCTCAAAGCCTCATTAGGAGCTATTCTGGAGAATCTGTAAGACACACTTTCTCACTCTAAGTTATTATGGTACAAATTAGACCGGGTGCCGTGGCTCACGCCAGGAGCTCAAGACCAAACTGGGCAACCTGAGACCTCATCTCTACAAAAAAATAAAAAATTATTAAAAATTAGTTGGGCATGGTGGCATGTGCCTGTAGTCCCAGCTACTCCAGAGGCTGAGGTGGAATGATCACCTGAGTCCAGGAAGTGGAGGCTACGGTGAGCCGTGATTGTGCCACTGCATTCCAGCCAGGGTGACAGAGTGAGACCCTGACTCAAAAAGAAAGAAAATAAAATCAATGTCTCAGCAAAACAGCAAATGATCACAGATCACAAACCCTCAGAGTTGACCAGAGAGTCCTTGACTCCATGAGTGTTAAACTTGTGAGTGCTGAGGGCTCTGGCAATGAACAAGGCGTCCTGACAACATCTCAGCACATCTCCATCCTACCCAAGATGACCCAGTTGTTCCCAGATGTGCAGACCTGTCTCGAGGGCTCTGCCATAGGGCTACCCTGCATACCACCAGCCCCGTGAAAACTCAGTGCTCCTAGAACCATACCTGGCTTATCTGAGAATCAGATTCCAGCCCTGAGTAATAGAACAAGCCCCATGTATTCACCTCCTATACCCTGTTCTAGGCAACAGTTCTTTTGTTTTGATTTGTTTTTGTTGTTGTTTTACATAGAGACAGGGTCTCACTATGTTGCCCAAGCTGGTCTTGAACTCCTGTCCTCTAGCGATCCTCCCACCTTGGCTTCCCAAAGTGCTGGGTTTACAGTTGTGAGCCACTGCACCTGGCCTGCCACATTGCATTTTAATCCCACAAAAACTATAAGATGACACGTTATCTCTTTATTATCAGTGAGGATATATTGTCAAAGAGGTTGAGGACTTGACCCAAAGTCACAGAGCTAGTGATTGGCACAGTCAGAACATAAGCCCCAGTCCATTTGACTTCAAAGCCACAGTTATCTACCCCGTCCCCTGTCACTCTGTCCTCCTCCCAGGATAGTCACCTACTTTCTGACAGGGGCCTTCTATGAAACCATAATCCTTGAGAATTGTAGGCAGTATGACATGATGTGAATGGAAAATATTGGCAAGAGAAGTCCTTCTGGGGTAGGCTTTATGCCTACGAATTCAGAAAAGTCTCAGCACTCAGTTCTGGATCTACTTTTATCTCCTGTCCAATTTGCCAGTGGTCCAAAACTCTGTCAGCCTCCTAGGGCAGAACTGCTAAGCAGACTGGTCTCTACCTACTGAAATGTTCATGGCATTTGAAATGAGGGGCTTTTCCCAATTAATTTTAACCTGTCAGTTTGTTTTTTTTCTTTGAAACCCAAATAGCAATGTGTCACCTTTCTTGACAAAGGGTCAGCACTGGCATTGACTTTTCTCTTTTTTTGTCAGAATCATTTAATATGCCAGAATCGGGGAGTTGGGGCTTGTGTTTGTGTGTAGAAGAAAGATCGTGGAGTTACATAAATGATGGGGAACGCATTCCATGGAAATCAGTGGTGTTTTTAAAATGACACTGTATTTATCTTTATGAAAAGGTGTTTATAATATATTGTGGAATAATAAGAACAGGGTACAAAACTGTATGTAGCATAATGCATTTTGTATTTAAAAATATACCTACACACCAAAATTGTCAGGAGGGTATACTCTGAAATAATTATAATTGCTATATCTGAGTGGTGAGCATTTAGGTGATTTTATTTTCTTTTATCTACGATATGGTATTTTTTTCTCTCACCTTTCCCCCAAATTAAACATATATACGTTTAAACTTAAACACAAATTTAACGTTTGAATGAATTCTTATGCAGACCTATATTCTATTCATTAAAAATTTCTTTAAATTTATTTTTATTTAAAATTTTGTTTTTATTGACACATAATAAGTGTACATATTTATGAGGTACAATATAATGTTTCTTTTTTTTTGAGTTGAAGTCTCACTCTGTCGCCCAGACTGGAGTGCAGTGGCTGCTCCCGGTCACTGCAGCCTTGACCTGCTGGGTTCCGGCGATCCTTCCGCCTCAGCCTTCCAAGAAGCTGGAACTATAGGCACGTGCTACCACTCCCGGCTGATTTTTTGATTTATTGTGGAGATGAGGTCTCACCAAGTTGCCCAGGCGGGTCTCGAACCTGTGGGCTCAGACAATCCACTCACCTCAGCCTCCCAAAGGGCAGGATTACAGGCTGAGCCGCCGAGCCGGGCTTCTTTTTTTGTTTTTGAGTAGGAGTCTCACTCTTGTCGCCCAGGCTAGAGTGCAGTGGCACACTCACGGCTACCCCAGCCTCGACCTACTGGATTCAGGCAATCCTTCTGCCTCAGCCTTCCAAGTTGCTGGAACTACAGGTATGTGCCACCACGCCCGACTAATTTTTTGATTTATTGTAGAGACGAAGTCTCACCAAGTTGTCCAGGCTGGTCTGGAAACCCTGGTCTCAGGCAATCCTCTCACCTCCATCTCCCAAAGTGCTGGGATTTACAGGCGTGAGCCACTGCACCTGGTTCAGTTAGATGTTTCAATGCATGTGTACATGGCATGAAAAATCAAATCAGGGTAATTAGGATATCTATCACTTCATACATCTATTATTTCTTTGTAGTGAGATCATTCAAAATTCTCTCTTCTAGGGATTTTGAAATATACCATACAGTATTGTTAACCACAGTCGCCCTACTGTGCAACAGAACACCAGAACTTACTCCCAATATCTAACTCTAACTTTGTACCCATTGACCCATCTATCCCTAACCTCACTGTCCTCCTCCCCTCCTAGGTTTCTGCTAACCACTATTCCTCTCTCAACTTCTAAGAGAGCAACTTCTTTCGATTCCTTGTTTGAGTGAGATCATGTGATCTTTGTCTCTCTGTGCCTGGCTTATTTCACATAACATAATGTTCTCCGAGTTCATCCACATTACCACAGACAATAGAGTTTCCTTCTTGCTTAAGGCTGAATAGTACTCCATGGTGCATATAAACCACATCTTCTTTATCTGTTCACCTGTTGATGGACATTTGGGTTGATTCCACTTCCTGGCTATTGTGAATAGAGCTGCCATGAACATGGTGGTGCAGATATCTCTTCGACATACTGACTTCTTTTCCTTTGGATAGATACCAGTAGTAGGATTGCTGGATCATATGGTAGCTCTATTTTTAATGCTTTGGAAGGCTTCCATACTATTTTTCATAATGGCTGCACTACTTTACATTCCCACCAACAGCATGTGAGGGTTCCCCTTTCTCCACATCCATGCCAGCGTTTCTCTTTTGTCTTTTTTATTATAGCCATTCTAACAGGTATGAGACAATCTCTCATTACCATTTGATTTGCATTTCCCTGATCATTCATGATATTGAGCATTTTTTCATATACACCTGTTGGCCATCTGTATGTCTTCTTTGGAGAAATGCCTATTCAAGTCTTTTGCCCTATTTTTCATCAGAGTTGATTCTTTTTTTTGTTGTTTTTTTTTTTTTTTTGAGTTGGAGTCTGTTGCCCAGGCTGGAGTGTAGTGGCACGCATCACAGCCACCGCAGCCTCGACCTGCTGGGCTCAGGTGATCTTTCAGCCTCAGCCTTCCAATTTTTGTTTTGTTTTTTAAGAGACAAGATCTCAGTCTGTCACCCAGGGTAAAGAACAGCGGTATATCCACAACTCACTGCAGTCTCGACCTCCTGGGCTCAAGCCATCCTCTTGCCTCAGCCTCCAGAGTAACTGGGACTATAGACATGAGCCATCACGCCTGGCTAATTTTTTTCAATTTTTGGTAGAAATGGGCAACTTGCTCTGTTGCTCAGGATGATCTCGAACTCCTGACCTCAAGTGATCCTCCTGCCTCAGTCTCCTGAGTTGCTGGGATTACAGGCGAGAGCCACCATGCCCAGCTCCTGACTTCAGTTTTGCATGTGTTGCAATTGAGTAGTCTACAGGATATCAAATGGAAAGCCCGGCGGTCAGCTGATTATGAGTCTGGGTCTCAGGGCCAAGGACAGATCTGGAGATGGAAAGTTTGAAATCCTAAGAGTCTTATGGGTAGAGTGGCCACCATCCTGGATGGTGAAGGTGTTCCCAGATCATGTCTATATTCTGGCATATTTATCAAGAGCTCTCCCTTTCACTTGTCTAGACTAAAAGATAATTTCAGTGATCACCCTAAAAAGAAAATAGTTGTTCCTGGTATTCACCTGGTGCTCACCCCCTCCCTGGCCAGGCCTTGCCTGGCTCTGCGGGTGTTTCAGATTGTATGTGGTTAATCGCTAGAGGTCTGTGACCCCCACTCCTGAGTGTTCCCCATTGTTCTTTCCTTGGTGTCTTTTGGGGAGATGGTGCCTAAGAAATATGGGGGGGGATACAAAACCTGGAATTATCTTTTGGAGGGCAGGTCCCTTATAGTACAGGCTTCCCCAGCTAGGTAAGTGTTCTAGGAATCCATCGGCATCAGGGTGCCAGCTAGCATTGTTGTGAGAGGTTCTGTCTGGCTTCTGGGAATTTTTTTTTTTTTTGAGATTCTTTCAATGCATTTGCCCATTGCATGATGGGCGATTTATGAGCACACCTGCCCACACCAAGCTGAGTATTCAGCAGTTTTTGACCAAAAATGGCATGGCCCCTGTGCCCCCACCCTCCCTATTCACCTGATCTTGCTCTCAGCAACTGTTGTTGGTTTCCCTGGATGAAAAAAGTCCTCACAGGGAAACGTTTTGCCCATGTGGAAGAGGTGAAACAAAAAACGGCAGAAGCACTAAAAAGCATCAAAATCGACAAGTTCAAAAACTGTTTTGAGCAGTGGAAAAAGCATTTTGATAGGTGTATTTCATCAAATGAGAGTACTTTGAAGGTGACTGAAGTTTAAACATGTAAGAATAAGTACACAATTTTTTTTTTGTTTTGAGTTGGAGTTTCACTCTGTCTCCCAGGCTAGAATGCAGCGGCGATCCTTTCACCTCAGCCTTCCAAGTAGCTGGAACCACAGGCAAGTGCCACCGCACCCGGGTAATTTTTTTAAAAATTTATTGTAGAGACAAAGTCTCCAAGTTGCCCAGGCTGATCTCAAACTCCTGGGCTCAGACAATCCTCTCACCTCTACCTCCCAAACTGCTGGGAATACAGGCATGAGCCACCGTGCCTGGCAAGAATAAATACACAATTTTTATCTAATAAACTCTAGGTTTTTCAGGTTCCCCTCATATTTGTCCTATTGAGAGACCCACAGCACCAATCTACTGAGGGGAAAGAAGGTGGAAGAAGCCCTACGAGTCATCATACTGGATGCTGGTGGATTAAGACGCCCCCTTGGATAGAGCCACTACTAGAGATGGGATTTAGACAATGTCAGGAGGGATGGAAACCAGAAAACAGTCCCTGTTCTCATGAGAGGCGCACGCTGCTTCATCTCCTCACCCCTTTCTTGGGCCATGACTGCTGGAGCAAGCATATAGACCTCTCTCGTCATGTCTCCTTAGTAGTGGTCTGGCTGTCCTGAATGAACCCATCCTGCTAACCACACCCTGTCTGTCCTTGGTCAAGTCCTGTCCATTCCCACCTCCTGCTGTCCCCTCCATGTGGCCTTCACACCAACCATTCAGTCCCATTTGCCTACCCCCCAAACACATCCTGAACACTTTGCCTTGAGTACCAGGAGCCCTTTCTCCGTACCCGCTTTGCCCTGACTCCCATGTCTACCACTCTTCAGTACTGACTCAAGCATGACTGGCACCCAGGGGACGGTCCCAGATTCTCCCTGCTGGAGGCAACGCTCCCTTCATCTGGAATCACCTGCGGCCCCTACTGTCCCCCTCATGGCTTCATCTGGGCTCTTGTCTTACTCTTTTTTTTTTTTTTTTGGAGTCAGAGTCTCACTCTATCGCCCAGGCTTGAGTGCGGTGGCACATTCACAGTCACCACAGCCTCGACCTGGTGTGCTCAGGCAACCTTCCACTAAAGCCTTCCAAGCAGCTGAAACTGCAGGTGAGTACCACCACGCCCGGCTACATTTTTTTTTTTTTTTTTACTTTATTGTTACTTTATTGATGAGTTCTCGCCTTGTTGCCCAGGCTGGTCTCAAACCCGTGGACTCAGGCAATCCTCTAGCCTCTGCCTCCCAAAGTTCTGGGATTACAGACATGAGCTACTGCATCAGCTTGTCTTACTCTTTGGTATTCAGGGTGGAGACACTTTTTCTCACATTAAAAAAAATGTATCTATGTGGAGAGGCACACCTCATCAACAAGGGTACGTGCATAATGAATGTTTGTATACCTAATCCTGAATTGTACCCCACATCTTTAAGATAAAATTTTTAAAAAAATTTATCTATCATGCCAACCATGGAACTAATAATTCCGTGATGTATACAGACAGCCTGTGGAATGAATTGCCAGAGATTTTGCCTCCAGGTAAGAAGGCACCATTGAGGGTTAGGGAGCAGGGGATAGCAGGGTGAAGCAGAATTTGCATTTATTCATTCATTCACTCAACAAATATTTGTTAGCTGGGTGGGGTGGCTCACACCTGTAATCCCAGCACATTTGGAGGCGGAGGCAAGAGAATTGCCTGAGCCCGCAGGTTCAAGACCAGCCTGGGCAACACGGTAAGATCACGTCTCTACAATAAGTCAAAAACTTAGCTGGGTGTGGTGGCACACACCTGTAGTTCCAGCTTCTTGAAGGCTGAGGTGGAAAGATCACCTGAGTACAGAGGTCAAAATTGCAATAGCCATAAGCAACATGCCACTGCACAACAGCCTGGGTGACAGTAAGACATCGACTCAAAAAAACAACCCCAACAAACATTTATTGACACTTTCTGTGTACTAGCCACTATGCCGCAGGGTTGAGTTAGAGAAATAGTCACCACCTTGAAGAACCTCACTATCTGAAGGAGGGAGGGAAGGAGAGAGACATGTAAACAAGGAGTCACCAAGCAATGCAATAGGAGCCCTAATAGTAGCAAGACCAAGTGCACAGATGAAGGAATGGATTCTGTCTCATGGCGTCAGAAAGTGCTTCACCAGGAAAGTAACCTTTATTTTTTTAAATTTTTTATTTTTTTGAGTTGGAGTCTCACTCTGTCGCCCAGACTGGAGTGCAGTGGCCACTCCCCTATTGGGCTCCAGCAATCCTTCGGCCTCAGGCTTCCAAGTAGCTGGAACTACAGGCGTGCGCTATCATGACCAGCTAATTTTTTGATTTATTGTAGAGATGAGGTCTCACCAAGTTGCCCAGGCGGGTCTCGAACCCGTGGGGTCAGGCAATTCACTCACCTCCGCCTCCCAAAGCGCAGGATTACAGGCTGAGCCACCGAGCCCGGCTCGAAAATAACCTTTAAACTGGGTCTTGAGGCATGCCTAGGAGTTTGCCAGGCATCAGGAAAAGGGTACTGTTGTAGAGGGAACAGAAGGAGCAAAGGCACTGCGCCGTAGAGAGGCTTGTGCAAGAGACTGACTGGAAGACCGTCCTTGGGAAAAGGGGAAGATGATACGCTCAGGGGCAGGGAAGGCAAGGAAAAGCCAGAGAAATGAAGCAAGGAGGAGGAAAGGGGCCTGACAGAGGGCAGATTTTTGTTTGTTTGTTTTTGTTTTGAGTAGGAGTCTTACTCTGTCACCCAGGCTGGAGTGCAGTGGCACGCTCACGGCCACCATAGCCTCCACCTGCTGGGCTCAGGTGATCCTTCTGCCTCAGCCTTCCAAGTAGTTGGAACCACAAGCGCATGCCACCATGGCCAGCTAATTTTTTGATTTATTATAAAGATGCAATCTCACCAAGTTTCCCAGGCTGGTCTTGAACCCCTTGACTCAGGCAATTCTCTCACCTCCGCCTCCCGAAGTGCTGGGATTATAGGTGTGAGTCACTGTGCCTAGCCAGAGGGCAGGTTTTAAGGCAAGCTAAGGCCTGGAGACCACGTTGGTGAGGAGAGTGGAAGAGAGTCATCCCAAACACACAGCTGCTCCATCCACATTCACCTGAGACTATCTGAACTCAGTCATGGCCGCTTTGCTTTGGCCTATGGGTAATTTTTTCCCGTGACATAGTCTCACTATATTACCCAGTCTGGTCTTGAACTCCTAGACTCAAGTGATCCTCCCACCTCAGTCTCCCAAAGTGCTGGGATTATAAACATGAGCCACTGCTCCTGGCCCTGATTTTTTTATTTTTTATTTTTTGAGTTGGAGTCTCACTCTGTTGCCCAGACTGGAGTGCAGTGG
>NW_007253585.1:188602-213186 GCF_000164805.1 Carlito syrichta | reverse complement strand
GCCCAGGCGGGTCTTGAACCTGTGGGCTCAGGCAATTCACTCACCTCAGCCTCCCAAAGCGCTGAGATTACAGGCTGAGCCACCGAGCCCAGCCTGATTTTTTCTAAAAAACACAATTGCAATGTTTCCAGTTCTGCTGGGTGACACCATTAGTCCTTGTTTATCACCTCTCAGTGTCCCCTGCATGGCGTTAGTCAGCCTGGGGTGCAGGAACTGTCCCCTCCCCCAGCCCCCAGCACTTTCCAGCCTGGAGAGCAAGTGGGCCTAACCCATGCCCCTGCATTGCCAGCAGCTGTTACAGAGCCCAGTTTCTTCCTCACCAGCTCTCCTGGACAAGCTCTTCTGGGAACAGAGTCTTTGGCAGGGCTGGTCTCTGGGCTGAGCCCTTCCTCGACCGGCAGGGAGATGTCTGTCCCCGTCGAGGGCTGGCAAATGGCTAGGCCTGCCCACCCAGCTGGGCAGCTGCGCAGGACTGGCAGTGCCCTTTCAAGTATGCGGGGCGTGCGGAGGTTTAGGAGTCTGCAGGCCAATATCCACCCTCCCAGGTCTCCACACTTGGCAGCCTCTCTTGTCTCCAGTCAACTGTGTTCTTGTAGATGAAATTACCAGAAGGAAAGAGATTGGTTCCTAATTGGCCCCCTGATTTTATTTTATTTTTTTAGTCGAAGTCTCGCTGGTTCCCAGGCTGGAGTGCAGTGGCATGCTCACAGCTACTGCATCCTTGACCTCCTGGATTCAGGCGATCCTTCCACCTCAGCCTTCCAAGTAGCTGGAACCACAGGTGCACGCTACCACACCCAGTTTATTTTTTATTTATTGTAGAGACGAGGTCTCACCAAGTTGCCCAGGATGGTCTCAAACCCCTGAGCTCAGGCAATCCTCTTGCCTAGGCCTCCCAAAGTGCTGGGATTACAGGTTTGAGCCACCATGCACAGCCCTCCCTGATTTTTTCATTTTTAAATTTAATTTGTGTGTGTGTGTGTGTGTGTGAGTGTGTGTGAAGTTCTCACTCTGTTGCCCAAGCTGGAGTGCAGTGGTACGATCATGGCTCACCATGCCTCAATCTCCTGAGCTCAGACGATCCTTCCACCTGAGCCTCCCGAGTAGCTGGGACTACAGGTGCATGCCATCACTCCTGGCTAATTTCTTATAGCGACAGGGCCTCGCTATATTGTCCAGGCTGGTCTCAAACTCCTAGACTTAAGTGATCCTCCCATCTCAGCCTCCCAAAGTGCTGGGATTATAATCGTGAGCCACCACTCCTGGCCCTGATTTAAAAAAAAAAAAACACAATTGCAATGTTTCCAGTTCTGCTGGGTGACGTCATTAGTCCTTGTTTACCACCTGTCAGTGTCCTCTGCATGGTGTTGGTCAGCCTGGGGTTCAGGGACTGTCCCTTGCTCCAGACCCCAGCACTTTCCAGCCTGGAGAGCAAGTGGGCCTCTCTGTCTTGTTGTGAATGTTTACACGAATGGAAAATGTCAGTGTTTAATCTGTACAGGGAGCCCAGGCTGTATAGTTCCAAAGCAAACATCTGAAGGCACATCATGCCTCCCCTGGATGTGGGATGTCACGATGTCACAGGAACTCACATCCTCACATTGACTCAGCACCTCTGTGGGCAAGATCTCCTGGAGGATGGGGACAGCTCCCTGCCCTTCTGGAGCATCCTAAATAAAAAGACAAATTCACAACCTGCTGAATCCCAGAGTCAATGTCACTGGGCTGTGGCAAGCTGTCAGGCAGACCAGATGACTTGTCCTGTGCATAGGGGGAAAAGGTTTAGTGGAGGAAGGGCTTGAGGGCTCCCTGGGAAACAGAAAGGGGAACCGACTGAGGAAGGACTGAGGTCTCCAAGAGGAAGGAGACGTGAGGGATGGTGAGGAGATTTCTTTTTTTTTTTTTTTGAGTTGGAGTCTTACTCTGTCACCCAGACTGGAGTGCAGTAGCTGCTCCCGGCCACCGCAGCCTCGACCTGCTGGGCTCCAGCGATCCTTCCGCCTCAGCCTTCCAAGTAGCTGGAACTATAGGCGCATGCTACCACGCCCGGCTAATTTTTGATTTATTGTAGAGATGAGGTCTCCCCAAGTTACCCAGGCGGGTCTCGAACCCACGGGCTCAGGCAATCCACTCACCTCGGCCTCCCAAAGTGCTGGGATTACAGGTTGAGCCACTGAGCCCGGCCTGGTGAGGAGATTTCAGGCTGGAGTCATGGCAGGGCCAGAAAGCAAGGGGAGCACTCAGGGATGTGGGTGATGGGAGACTCAGGGAGCTGTGAATGCCCATCCAGTGAGCTAGATCCTTCTGTGTGCAGTAGAGGAAAGGCAGGTACATTCAGTCCTAGCTTTGCCACTGATCAGTGTGAGCCTTGGGCAAGCTACTTCTCTCTCTGGGCCAGATGGGATGGGGTAGACCAGAATAGAGGTCCCAATCAGCAGGACAGGGGTGCTTTAAAAACATACATGTGGCCGGGCTTGGTGGCTCAGCCTGTAATCCCAGCACTTTGGGAGTCTGAGGCGAGTGGATTGCCTGAACCCCCAGGTTCGAGACCCACCTGGGCAACTTGGTGAGACCTCGTCTCTACAATAAATCAAAAAAATTAGCTGGCCATGGCAGTGCACTCCTGTAGTTCCAGCTATTTGAAAGGCTGAGGCGGAAGGATCGCCGGAGCCCAGCAGGTCGAGGCTGCGGTGGCCGGGAGTGTGCCACTGCACTCCAGTCTGGGTGACAAAGTGAGACTCCAACTCAAAGATAATCAAATAAATAAAAATAATAAATAAATAAATAAAAACCCAGACACGCCTGGGTACACCAGAGAGATCTAACAGAAATAGCCCTAGATTTGTGTGTTTTTTAATTTTTATTTTTATTTATTTATATTTATTTTTATGTGCCCATGCCTGGCTAATTTTTTTATTTATTGTAGAGATGAGGTCTCACCAAGTTGCCTGGGCTGATCGTGAACTCCTGGGCTGAGGCAATCTTCTTACCTGTGCCTCCCAAAGTGCTGGGATTACAAGTGTGAGCCACCGTGCCCGGCAGGTCTGGATTTTAAATGATGCTAGAATTTCTGGTGTATATCACTGGTTTCATTCATTTTTAAGATTCTGTTCGCTCTAAAAATGATCATGTTTCTGAGTCAGGAGGAGTTGGCGAAATGGTCAGTGTGAAGGAATTCCTGGCCAGCCTAGCACTGGCCTTCAACCCCAGTGGCTGAAGATTCATCTCTTGTGTAGATAATGCATCCAGATTGCTGGGGCTCTGAGCATAATCTCCGAATAAAGCTGATGCTGAGAGGTGGGGGTAGAGAGACTTCTTTGGGCCTGAATGATCCACATAATTGCAGTGCCGGTGATGCCCTCCCAGCATGCCCCATGGTGGGAGGTGGGAGCCCATTAGTCATGGGCTGGGGTGAGGAGAGGCAGCAGTTGAGAAACAGAGAATAAATAAAAGGAATGAGCAGTCATGTCTCAAGCCGGCCTGAGGGAGGGGGGAGGGAGGGGGTGGCTGCCAGTGTCCCAGGCAGGGTGGCTGAGACATGAGTCACACCCGGAGATGCTGACCTGGCAGCACCCAGCTTCTCTAGAAGGAAGGAGGAGGTGGACGCTGGAGGTTCTGAATGCCAGGCTCACTTCTTGCCACCTCCTCGGGTTTGAGACCCTTGTCACCCCTGGTCACTACCCTTTGCAAAGATACATGACTGAGACCCCTCTTCATAGCTCTTCTGCCATGCTTTGTTGTGAAATCATCAGAAACTCTAGTTCTTTTTTTTTTTTTTTTTTTTTTTTTTTAGTTAGAATCTCACTCTCTCACTCTATCCCCCAAGCTGGAGTACAGTGACATGCTCATGACCACCGCAGCCTTGACCTGCTGGGCTCAGGTGATCCTTCTGCCTCAGTCTTTCAAGGAGCTGAAACTACAGGCACGCATTACCACGCCCAGCTAATTTTGATTTATTAAGGTCTTGTCATGTTGCTTGGGCTGGTCTTGAACCCCTGGGTTCAGGTAAGTCTTTCCCCTCCACTTCCCAAAGTGTTGGGAATATCGGCATGAGCCACTGTGCCAGGCCAGAAGCTCTACCTCTGACCTTAAGTGCCACAGCCACCCAGGTATTGAACTGGACCGTAGTAGCCTTTGGGCCTGCCCATGGCACCGTTTCCTGATTTAGACATGGGCCTGATATGTGAAGACGGGAGGGAAGAATGACTTTGGACATCCTCTTAGCAGGCTGCTTTCCCCAAAGTCTACAGTTTGCTCTGGTTTTCCTCTCATAGGTAGTCCCTGGCTTGCACAGGAGGTCTTCTGCCTGGAGAGGAGATCTTTCCTAATGTTCTCCTAAGATCAAGATCCCAAGCCCTGGACAATGCAGGCAGCTCTCAGGGCATGTGAAAAGCCAGCTCTGAATGAAGCAAATCTGCTTAACACTCTCCCAAACTCTGCTTTCCATAGGATAAGACACAAGTATCAATTCATGACATCTGTGGTTGCTCTCAAATCTGGCCCGGGCAGACCATGTCCTGACCGGAGGGCCGTGACCACTCTGACAACAGACCTTCTCTTCCCTCTGGGATCAACTTTCAAGAGAGACAGCCCGAAGCCAGCATCACTGATCTCCTCCTAACCTTCCAGGTCTTCGTGGTACTGAGCACTGGGGTTACTGCTCCCCTTTTGTTCTCAGCTGTGTTTCTGGCCTCCCAGGTCGCAACCTCACCTGCCAGCCCAGCCCTTCCTCCTCCCCATCTGCTCATCTGCTCGCTGGATGCCCTGGCCCCAGGCAGGTCTGGAGCTTGGGGCTTGTGCCTCGGGCCTTTAGCTTTGCCCAGGGCCGGCTATGGGGAAGCTGAGGTCAGACGTCTTTTGCCAACCTTGGCAGAGACATGCTGAATCTTTCTAAAGTAATTGAAGGCAGTTTGCTGCCTGTGGGAGGGATTTTTATTCCCTGGGTTTTGCTGGATGATTCGGAGCAGCCCTGTTTGGCTAGTGGAGGGTTCATAGGTTCTTCCACAACTGGATGTTTACAGTTTCTTTGCACTTGCCTTGTAAAAATGTCCTCCTCTAGAATAGTTTTCTTTTATTTTATGTTTGATCTTCCTTTTTAATTTTTAACCGGGAAATGGGAAGACCAGTATGAGGGGGCAGTTGTGAGGCCAAATAAGGAACATGAGATTTCTTCCCCCCGCCCCAGTGTGTCTCCTGTAATCCTTCCAGAACTACAGAGCAGAGTTTATATTCCAGCCACAGATAGGCCCTTGACCTTGACCTAGGCAAGGCTGGCAGCCCTGGAATGGGAGTGCTGCTATGAAATAACCCTGAGACATCATCTTGGAGCCGCGAAAAGGCCAGAAGGAGTCAAGAGGCTTTGAATCCTTGGCCTCTGGCTTACAAAGTCCCTAGGCCTCCACTGGAATAGGATGCAGCACCCACTTCACTCAGGGAGGGCCTCCTTGTGAGCTGCCCCATCCCAGCATTGAGATGTGATTGATGATATGAGATTCTCACGAGGGTTGGTGATCCAATACAGTGGTCATACCCACACGTGGCTATTTAAACCTAAATTTTAATTAATTAAAATCAACCAAAGTTTAAAAACCAGTTGCTCATTCACACTGGCCACGTGTGGCTGGTGGCTGCCACCTTGAGCAGCATGGGAACAAAATGCTTCCGTCACTGCCAGGCTCTCTCAGCAGGATTTATCAAGTCCCCTGACCGATCTACAGAATGGATGCTGCCCAATGCCTTTCATACATTTTGGTAGATATTCAGAGTCTGCACTTGCCCTCTAGACTCTCTCTAGACTCTCCCTAGCTTCTTTCTTAACCCATAGACTTAGCTGTGTGGCCTTGTGGGGCCACCCTTCTAGAAAAATAACAGGTACATGCCTCTGATGACCAGGCTGATGAGGTGACCCGCAGGCTCTCAAGCATCGACTAACAACCTGACAATGACTGCCCAAACTAATGTTTCTCCGTGTCCGGCAGTGACACTTCTCAGTGAGGCTGTCCTGCCTCACTGCTACTCAGCAGTGGAAGTAGACGCCGAAGCCAGGTGTGGTGGCTCACGCGTGTAATCCCAGCACTTTGGGAGGCAGAGGCGAGAGGATTGCCTGAGCTCAGGGGCTTGTGCCTGTAGTTCCAGCTACTTGGAAGGCTGAGGTGGAAGGATGGGCTGAGCCCAGCAGGTCAAGGCTGCAGTGACTGTGAGTGTGCCACTGCACTCTCCAGCCTAGGTAAAACAGTGAGACTGACTCAAAAAAAAAATTTTAATCTCTCAAAACATTCTGCAGTTTGTGTTACAAAAAAAGATTCTCCCTTTATTTTTCTGTTTTATTTATTCTAAAAATGTGGAGTACAATTCAGGGTTAGGTACATACATGGTCATCGTATAGGTAAAGTGTGGGTACCCTTATTGATGTTATGTGTCCCCCCCTTCCCTGGAAGTATCTCACTACTACCAATCCCTTTCTTATAGTATTACCCCTTTATTTTTCAAGTACAAAATCATATTAAATATGCTTGTTAGGCCAAAATCCCACCAGAGCCACCAAAATGTTAGATCAGACCAGACGGATATGTCTGCAATCCGGTGCTGTGAGAAAGATGCAAAGAATTGCACAAAAGTTAGATTGGAAAATATAATTTAGAAAGGAAATTAGAGAGACAGAGGAGATTCACCTCCCCAAATAGGGGAAGGGGCCAAAGCTTGGGGAAACATGGCAGTCATAGCTCAAAGAGCCACATGACTAGACTAGAGTTTAGCAAAGAAATGGCAAATGGCTGCTTGAGGTTGAATGCTTTTAAATCTTCCCTTTGGTGGGGGGTGGTCAGGTCATTAAGGTGATTGGGTGGTAGTTTGTTTCAGGTCATCATGAAGGGGCAGGTAAGCACAGGTACTGACGTCAGGTGATAGGCAGCAGGTAGATGGGTGGGCTAGTCACACGACTGCTGCCATGTTGATGGGGTCTGTCATGAAGCTCAGGACAGATTGATTAGGTTAACCTGTTTCTTTTTTTTTTTTTTTTTTTTTGAGTTCGAGTCTCACTATGTCGCCCAGACTGGAGTGCAGTGGCCGCTCCCAGTCGATCCTTCCGCCTCAGCCTTCCCAGTAGCTGGAATTACAGGCATGCGCTACCACGCCCAGCTGATTTTTTGATTTATTGTAGAGATGAGGTCTCGCTGCCCAGGCGGGTCTCGAACCCGCGGGCTCAGGCAATCCACCCACCTCAGCCTCCCAAAGGCGCGGGATTACAGGCTGAGCCACCGAGCCTGGCTGTTAACTTGTTTCTTATGCAAGTACTTAGAATAGAAAAGCTAATTAGTACAGAACAATTATCAATAGATACCTCAGAAACCAATTCTGTCCTTGGCTCTTGGTTAGAGGGCAAGTTAAGATGAACAGCTATAAAAACATTACAAAGCTAAGCCATGTAAAAAAAGGCTGCTCTTTGGCTATATTGACTCTATCTTATGTCCTTTCGATACTAGAATGAGTATAAAGGTAAAGTTCATGACCAGAAGGAAAGTCACAATACTGGAGCAGTTTCTCTAGCATGAGTTTGCATCGGAATCACAATCACAGGGCTTGGTTCAAACGCAGATTGCTGAGCCCTGGCCCCAGAGGTTCTGACTTGGGAGGTTTGGGATGATTGGGGGAACCACACTTTGAGAACTACTGCTCGAGAATGATTATACTCACACACTCCCTGCCTAGAGCCAAAAGGAAGGCCAAGTCTTTACATAGATGTGACATGCACCCTGACCATGTCATGGGGTGACCTTCTCCCTCTGTTCTCCCTCCCTCTTCAGAGTGGAGCACCTACATGGTCTCAGTAACATTGATGGCCGCTCCTGGGTAAACCTCTGCATTGCTGTGTTGACAAGTCTCTTGGCAAAGACTCTGCCCGCTCTAATTAGGGAGAAAGGAAAGGAGGTGAGGCATGAGGAACCCTTTCTTGCCACAGTAAAATGGAACATATGTTTTCTTTTCTTTTCTTTTCCTTCGAGCCAGAGTCACTCTGTTGCCCAGGCTGGATTTCAGTGGCATGCTGTCGACCATGGTAGCCTCAACCTGCTGGGTTCAGGCGATTCCGCTCCTTCAGCCTTCCAAGTAGCTGGATCCACAGGCACACGCCAAAGCACTCCTAATTTTTTTTTATTTATTGCGGAGATGAGGTCTCACCAAGTTGCCCAGGCTGGTCTTGAACCTGTGGGCTCAGGCAATCCTCTCACCTCTGCCTCTCAAAGTGCCAGACTTGAACATATGTTTTCAAACTCCATAGCCAGGAGGGTTAGTGCATGTGTGTGCACGCGCAGACGCATGTGTGTATATTTCTTGCTTCTTAGATTTCTGGGCACAATGTACAGTAACCAAAGGACAGCATTCATCTGATCAACACCAATAAAGAATGTAGGGCTTCTGTTTCAACCAGCACTTGGGATGGAACAATGGTCTAGCTCACATATTTATCTAGGTCTTGGCCTCTCCGCACTGAAAAAAAATTGTAATAAATGAGCAAAAGATGGAGAACTTGTCTGCTCTGTGTTGATAGGTCTTGACTTTTCACAACAATCCATCTTGAGTTCCCACAATACAGCAGGCAAGGAGCCCTCTGACACGCACATCTTGAAAGTTTTACGCTATTTATTTTTTCCTCTGGGAAACAATCTAGTTCTCTGTCACCGAGGCTGTCAGGCAGTAACAGAGTGCCTGAGCTCATCCAATTGTTTATGGGGCTTTCTCTGAAATCCTCAGTCCTTTCCTACAGATGGAAAAAGCAATGACAAATCTCTTAGCAACAAGCAAGTGGGGCTCATCTGTTCTCATTGTCCCGATGCAGCTTCTTGTTTAGTATTTATTGTGTCACTCAGCTAGTCCCTTTCTACCCTGGGTTGGTCAGTCATGGCTGGAGTGTTACATTCAGTTAAAGAAAGGAACTTGGAGACGAGAATGACCCAGCTCGTGAAGGCCTTTCAGTTATGCCTTGCAAGGAAAGACAGAGGGAACTTGAAAGGCGTAGTCTAGAGGGAGGTACTCAGAAGGGCATTACCCTTTGTCTTCAAATATCCAAAGAGGTGGGTGCAGTGGCTCACACCTGTATCCCTAGCACTTTGGTATGGAGGAATATGAGGCCAGATTAGGCCAGCATCAATTGGGTAAAATATTTTGAGGAAGGAAATCTCAGAATGAGATTACAAGAATGACAAAAGCTGAATAGCCAGCTGAAAAACATTTGCTGCTTGTCCTGCAGCCAACAAAGAAAGTAGTTCACAATAGCTTCCTGGTTCTCCAAGTAGTTAACAGCAGGTTCCCCGACAAACCAAAAGGCAGTCAACTGTTGCTGTTTAAAAGACAAAACCCCACTGAGCGTGTGGGTTTGAGACCTGCCCCGGCAACTTGGCAGACCTCATCTCTACAATAAATCAAAAACTAGCCAAGTGTGGTAGTGTGCGCCTGTAGTTCCGGCTACTTGGAAGGCTGAGGCGGAAAGATCGCCGGAGCCCAGCAGGTCGAGGCTGTGGTGACCGGGAGCAGCCACTGCACTCCAGTCTGGGTTACAGAGTGAGACTCCAACTCAAAAAAAAAAGACAAAATCCAGCGCGCCTGTAGTTCCAGCTATTTGGAAGGCTGAAGAGGTAGGATCGCCAGAGCCCAGCAGGTCGAGGCTCGCAGTGGCCAGGAGCAGCCACTGCACTCCAGTCTGGGTGACAGAGTGAGTCTCCAACTCAAAAAAAAAAAAAAAAAGACAAAACTCTACAATAGAGCAGAAGCAGCAGCTTTGCAAACCTAAGCAATGCGGGAGTCTATTTACAAAACTTCTCCATGCTTCCCCAGGCAATCCTTGGCCCACACTAAATCCCAATACCATAGTATAAATGCTTCTATCTAGTTCCTGCCTCTGTGCAGACAGCAGACACTCTTGCTGCTGTTCTGAATGTTGTACCCTTCACAAACTATCTTCCCTTTAGTACATCTACTTTTCTTAATTCATAACTGTCTTGGTGAAGACTTTCTTTTTCTTTTCTTTTTTGAGTTGCAGTCTCCCTCTGTCGCCCAGGCTGGAGTGCAGTGGCACACTCATGGTCACCCCAGCGTTGACCTGCTGGGCTCTGTCGATCCTTCCACCTCAGCCTTCCAAGTAGCCAGAACTACAGGCGTGTGCTACCATACACGGCTAATTTTTTTTATTTATTGTAGAGACGAGGTCTTGCCAAGTTACCCGGGCTGTTCTCGAACCCACGGGCTCAGGCAATTCACTTACCTCAGCCTCCCAAAATGTTGGAATTACAGGCTGAGCCACCAAGCCCAGCCTTGGTGAAGACTTTCACCCCCAGAACTCCAGCTATACAATACCCAGCCTGCCACACTCAGCATTTGGGAGGTCAAGGCAGGAGGAACGCTTGAGGCCAGGAGTTCGAGACCAGCCTGGGCAACAAAGTGAGACCCCGTCTCTACAAAAACAACAACAAAACAAATATCCAAAGAGCTATTCACGGAAGCACCTTGAACTTGACACATGTGGCTCAAAAGGGAAGCCCTAAATTGTTTGGGTTATTTACCTGGGTTTCCTCCTCCACGGGCAGCTAACATTAGTGGTTCCTGGAACCACCTTTCTCTCTTTCCTCTTTCTCTAAGCAATCTCATTTCTGCTCATGGCTTAAATACCATCTTTAGGCTGATGACTCCCAGCATACATCTCTAGCCTAGATCACTTTTCTAAAATGTAAGCGTATGTTCAACTGCCTACACACATTTCCACTTGCTGTCTTCCCGACATCTCCAACTTGGCATGTGTAAAAGTGAACTCTTGATCCAGACCCCCTAACCCAAATCTCGTGCTCCCACCATTCTCCCCATCTCAGTAAATGGCACCAGCCTCCACCCAGTTGTCAAGTGAGGAATCTGAAAGTCATTCTTGTCGCTCCCTTCTCATTCACAACCCACGTCCAATCCATCACCAAGTTCTGTTTATTCCTCCTCCAAAATAGGCACTGAGCTCTTCTGCTTCCCTACCCCTTCATAGCCACCATCCTCATTCAAGCCGCCATCACCTGTCACGGGCACGATCACCACTACCCTCGAATTGGTCTTCCCGCTTCCATGATACCGGCCATCCTCCGGCTCTCTACAACAGCCAGAGACACCTGAAAACTCAACATCTGACCCTGCCATCTGCCTGCTTAAAACTCTTCAACATTGTCAGTTGCAGTTGTAATAAAGTCCAGGCTTCTGAGAGCTACAGGGTCCTGCATGATCTCTCGAACCTCACCTGGCACCATCCTCCCCATGGCTCTGCACCAGAGCCACACTGGCCTTTATTTCTCCTCAAATATATTCAGCTCTTTCCTGACACGTCCACCTTAGCTTGCCTTCCCCCCAACACTCCATCTTTCAGTTCCCATCTTACACGCCACCTTTTCAAAGAAGTCATCTCTTTTAGTTACCTTTTGCTGAAAAACAAACCATCCTAAAATGTAGTGGTTTAAAACAGCTAACATCTTATTACTTCTCTCACTTCTGTGAGTTGCCTGGGGCTTAGCCGGATGGTTCTTCCGCTGGTCTTGCTTGGCAAGTGTCTGCAGTGAGATGGTAGCTGAGGCTGAACGTTCAAGATGGCTTCACTTACACATCTGGCATAGTGGCAAGAATATCTCCTCTAAGATGCTGGGATGGCTGGGCCTCTTTATGTCATCCCAGGGGTTCGCTGTCTTCAGGTGATTTCTCCATATTTCTCCAGCAGAATGGCCAAACTGATCTGGGCCTGGAATGATTCCATTAAAAGCTTCATTAGACTAGAAAGCTGTAGGCATATATGTTTGTTAGTGTGAATATATGGCTCCTGGGAGTGATAGCATAGGCTATTTCAAATTCCACCTTTACCAGGTGTGATTCTTGCTTTTTAAAAAATGTCATTTAAATCTTTAAAAAATTTCTTTTAATTTTAAAGATGTGGTGTATATGGGAAGCTGAGGTGGAAGGATTACCTGAGCCCAGCAGGGCAATGCTGGGCGGCCGTGAGTGTAGCCTGGGTGACAGAGTGGGACTCTAAAAAAAAAAAAAGATGTGGGATACAATTCAGGGTTAGATATACAAATGTTCATTATGCAGGTACACTTGTTGACTAGGTGTGCCCCTCACCTACCCTGGCAGTTTCCCACTGCTGCCAATCCCACACCCTCTTCCCCTGGCAGTTTCCTACTACTGTCAATCCCTTTCTTGTAGTATTATAATAATTGTTCAGGGTCCGCTATGAGTAAGAATATGTGGTACTCAGTTCTTTTTTTTTGTGATAGATAACTAGGTCTTATAGACTCTAAGTCCATCCAAGTTGCTGCGAAGTTCAACATTTATTTATTTTTTTTATTTTTTGAGTTGGAGTCTCACTCTGTCGCCCAGACTGGAGGGCAGTGGCCGCTCCTGGCCACCGCAGCCTCGATCTGTTGGGCTCTGAAGATCCTTCTGCCTCAGCCTTCCGAGTAGCCAGAATTACAGGCACGCTACCACACCCAGCTAATTTTTTGATTTATTGTAGAGATGAGGTCTCGCCAGCCCAGGAGGGTCTCGAACCTGTAGGCTCAGGCAATCCATTCACCTCAGCCTTCCAAAGGCACAGGATTACAGGCTGAGCCACCGAGCCTGGCTTTATTTTTATTTATTTATTTATTTTGAGTTGGAGTCTCACTCTTTTGCCCAGACTGGAGTGCAGTGGCCGCTCCCGGCCACGCAGCCTCAACCTGCTGGGGCTCCGGCAATCCTTCCACCTCAGCCTTCCAAGTAGCTGGAACTACAGGCGCACGCTACCACAGCCAGCTAATTTTTTAAAATTTATTTATTGTAGAGATGAGGTCTCGCCAAGTTGCTCAGGCAGGTCTCAAACCCGTGGGCTCAGACAATCCACTCACCTCGGCCTCCCAAAGTGCTGGGATTACAGGCTGAGCCACCGAGCCCAGCCGAGTTCAAATTTTAAATCTGTTTAGAGACAAAGTCACACTCTCTTATCCAGGCTGGAGTATAATAGTATAATCCTAGCTCTCTGCAGCCTCAAACTCCTGGACTTAAGTGATCCTCCCACCTCAACCTCCTAAGTAGATGGGACTACAGGTGCATGCCACCATACCCAGATAATTTTTAAAAATTTTTTAGGCTGGGCTCGGTGGCTCAGCCTGTCATCCCAGCACTTTGGGAGGCCAAGGTGAGTGGATTGCCTAAGCCCGCGGGTTTGAGACCCACCTGGGCAACTTGGCGAGACCTTGTCCCTACAGTAAATCAAAAATTAGCCAGGTGTGGTAGCACATGCCTGTAGTTCCAGCTACTTGGAAGGTTGAGGCAAAAGGATCGCCGGAGCCCGGCAGGTCAACACTGGGGTGGCCATGAGCCTGTGTGCCACTGCACTCCAGCCTGGGCGACGGAGTAAGACTCCAACTCAAAAAAAAATTTTTTTGTTTTAGAGACAGCATCTTGCTATGTTACCCAAACTGGTCACAAACAATTCTTGCTTATTAATTAAGAATCCTCTTTTGTTACTAACAATAGAAATGGATTCTGGCTAGCTTAAGAAGAATTTTTTGGAATGTATTCGTCAGGGCTCTCCAGAGAAACAGAACCATTAGGATATATATATATAAAGAGAGAAAGAGAGATTTATTATGAGTGATTGGCGCACACAATTATGAAGGCTGAGAAATCTCATGATCTGCCAAGCTGGAAGCCCAGGAAAGCCAGAGTTGTGGCTTCAGTCCAAACCCAAAGGCCCGAGAACTGAGTGGGTGAGTGTAAGGCCTGGTCTGAGTCAGAAAGCTCAAGAACTGGGAAGACACAACATCAATAAGGGTACCTGATCTCAAACCAGGTGAAGTGGGGACCAAAGGAAGGCCCAAACTTTACCTGTACAATGTCCACTTGTATACCTAATCCTGAATTGTACCCCGCATCTTTAAAATAAAATATAAATAATAATAATAATAGTAATAATAAGAGATAAATTTAGGACCAAAAACCAAACAAACTCAAGAACCAGAAGTGCTAATGTCTGAGAGAAGGATAGCATAGATATACCAGCTAAAGCAGAGAGAGAATACATCCTTTCTCTGCATTTTGGTTCCATTCAGGCCCTCAACGAATTTTATGGTGCCCACTGGCATTGGTGAGGGCCAGTCTACCAATTTAAAAGCTAATCTCAGTTAGGTATGGTTGTTCATGCCTATAATCCCAGCACTTTGGGAGGCTTGAGGCGATTGCTTGAGCCCAGGATTTTGAGACCTGCCTGAGCAACATAGCAAGACACTGTCTCTACAAAAAAATAAAAAATATTAGCTGGGCATGGTGGCACATGCCTGTAGTCTCAGCTGCTTGAGAGCTTGAGGCAGAAGGATTGCTTGAGTCTTGGAATTTGAGGCTGTGGTAAGAGCTGTGAGCTTGCCACTGCACTCCAGCCTAGGAGAGAGAGTGAGACACCCAACTCAAAGAAAAAAAAAAAAGCTATTATCTTCTGGAAACACTCTCATGATCACACCCAGAAATAATGCTTAATAGTTATCTGGGCATCTCTTAGCCCAGTCAAGTTGACACACAAAATTAACCATCACAGATCAAATGGAAGGGTTGACAATCTTGACTCAACAGTAGGAGTCAATGGATCTTTTTCCAGCATGCTGCGTATTAACCTGCCTCAGCCCCAATGATTTCTTATCTTTGTGTCTCTTGCTCTCCAGTTTCAAGTTTCACGTCTCCATCTGTCTCAAGACTGTTTGACCAAGCTTGGTTCAAGTATCAAATTCCCTGTTCAATCAACCAGCTAAGGCCCGGGGGTACAGTCACGTGGTATGGGCCAGACTGTTAGGGGCTCCCGGAGATGGAGTACACAGCCAAAAAAGGGAAATCAGCACGAGGCAGTTGGGGAACCCAAGATGGGTCAACTACACTAGGTCAAGTTATATTTCTCAAAGTTATTACAGAGATTAATCAATAATAATGTCAAAATTTCCCTATATATAGTTAAGCATTACATTTATGATGTTATTTTGTTTTTTAAAACAGTTTTAAGCCGGGCTCAGTGGCACAGCCTGTAATACCAGCACTTTGGGAGGCTGAGGTGAGTGGATTGCCTGAGCCCGTGAGTTCAAGACCCGCCTGGGCAACTTGGCGAGACCTCATCTCTACAATAAATCAAAAACTAACTGGGTGTGGTAGCGCGCACCTGTATTTCCGGCTACTTGGAAGGCTGAGGTGGAAGGATCGCCAGAGTCCAGCAAGTCGAGGCTGCGATGGCCGAGAGTGTGCCACTGCACTCCAGTCTGGGCGATGGAGTGAGACTCCAACTCAAAAACAAACAAAAAAACAGTTTTAATACTGGTAAAGGACTGAACAGATCAGTACAAACATCATCATAGTCTTCAAAACATCATCATAGTCTTAAAGGAAGGTTCTGGGCTCATCTTATACCTGCCTTCTTCCAGCCTTGGAATCAGCCATTTCTCAAAGGAGTCTTCATTCCTTTTATGAAAAATTTAGAAGCTAAGACCTGCTCCCGGCTATTAGAATACTGCTTCCAGGTACTCGCAGGGAATAGAGCTAAGGAATACAGACAGAAAAATCAGGAGTTCACACAAATACCTCCAATTCTAACCCAACACCACAGGATTTATTCTAGTTTTCTTCTTTGCCATATTTGTTAATTTTCTGATCTTGATGGCCATATTGTGGTTATGAAGGAGATGTCCTTATTTGGAAGAAATACATACTAAAGTATTTACCCAGTGATGGGACATGAAGTGAACAATTTACTCTCAAACGATTCAGGGGGGCAAAAGTTATTTGACCCATACTTGCAACTTTTATATAAGTTTAAAATTTTTTCAAAGTAAAATTTACTTTAAAAAAATCAATCCTGGCCGGGTGCAGTGGCTCAAGCCTATACTCCCAGCACTTTGGGAGGCCAAGGCGAGAGTATTGCCTGAGCCTGCGAGACCAGCCTGGGCAACATGATGAGACCTTGTCTCTACAATAAATCAAAAAATTAGCCGGGCTTGGTAGTGCATGTATCTGTAGTTCTGGTTACTTGGAAGGCTGAGGCGGAAGGATCGCCGGAGCCCAGCAGGTCGAAGCTGCAGTGGCTGGAAGCATGCCGCTGCACTCTAGCCTGGACGACGGAGTGAGACTAGGCGACGGAGCTGGAACTACAAGTGTGCGCCACCATGCCCAGATAATTTTTTGATTTACTGTAGAGATGAGGTCTCATCAAGTTGCCCAGGCTGGTCTCGAACCCGTGGGTTCTGGCAATCCTTTTGTCTCAGACTCCCAAAGTGCTAGGGTTACAGCTGTAAGCCACCACACCTGGCTGCTTTTTTTTTTTCCAAAGAGGGGAAGCCACTCAGACTGCATTGTCTCCCTCTCAATGTCCTAGAGGAAGAGAAAGTCCCCTCTCATTCTATCCTGAGACATTCTCCCTTCTCTCTCCCAAGCTGACATCCTCCCTCTTCACACTTCGATGCCAGTTGTGTGTTGAAGGTTTCCGGTATTTGTATCTCTCGCCAGGCCTTCTCCCCTGAACCCCAGGCTCACATAGCAACCGTCCTCTCGCTCCGCTTGGAAGCTTCGTCTGCATTTCGAAAATGACATTTCCAAATCCAAACCTCTGATTTCCCCAGAACCTGCTGCTCCCACAACATTCTCGACTCCAGAAACGGCAGCTCCCTTTTTTTTCTGTAGCTCAAGTCAAAACTCTTCAAGTCCCGACTCCTCCTCTCTCTTCACTAACCCACTCTATCCAGTCCTGTCAGCTCTGCCCTCAAATAGATCCAGAATCCAACTCGCTTCCCCACCTCCACCCCTGCCCCTCATCTGTTTCTCCCCCGGGTTTGGCCAGAGCTTCCTAACTGGCCTCCCTGTGGAGGTCCTGACACCACTCACTGACCCCACGTCCATTTTCCCTCTGGCTGCCAGAGGGACCCTTCTAAAATGTAAGTCAAACCATTTTCTCCTCTGTTCAAAACCTTGTGGTGGTTTCCAAAGTCCCACAAAGGCCCCCGAGGCCTACCCGCCCTGGGTTCCAGATAACTCTTGGACCTTTATCCTCTGCCATGCATCTACCCTCTGAAAGGACAGACCGAGAGTGGGAAGTCATTTTTTGTCTTGCTCTTAAACCTTGACACAATGATGAGAAAGTAGAAGCTATGTTTCGGAGAAATGCATACTTTAGATAAAGATTAACTTTGCCAACTTTGTCTTTTCAGCAACAGACTTCCTAGTGCCAGGTATCAGAGGTATCTCATAGCGGCAATCAAGCTTGCCTAGAGTAAAAAGACTTTACAAGGCCTAAGACATCATGTATTGGGCAAGGATTGCAGAAATTTGTAATTACAAAAGCTATGTCCACTCAGAGGAGGGGCAGATGGGGATTCAATCTTCCAATAGGATGGGCCCTATCTACAGGGAAGTCAAGGATCCCCCCCAAGCCACCCACTGGGAATGCCTAAGAGATGGGGGGAAGTGTACCCTCCATTAGCTCTAAGGAATGTCGTTTGGGAAGGTGCAGGAGCATTAGAATCCTTGTCATGCCCTTCTCTAGGGGCTATGATAATATAGACAGACATTAGTGGGTCTCTGCGTGACAGGGTTTCCAAGACACTCGCACATGGTCCATAAGTACCTAATTGCAACATCTCCAAGGAAAAGGATTTAAGCCAGGACTCGGGGAGCTATGGGGTCGCACTCGCCTAGAGTGTAGGCCCACTCCCTGTCTGTGGGGAGTGAACTTTTCTTAAATAAATCTCTTCTTCTCTCACCTCTTTGTGTGTTGCAATTCTTTGCATTACTAGGATCTCTGGGTTGCCAGCATACACCTCTGTCACGCCGGCTCCTGCGGTGCTGTGCCCCTTTCCACCCATCCACCCTCACACTATCTGTACCCTAAGACTCTCCTGCTGGGCTCCGGCCACTCTGGCTCCCTTCTGTTCCTTGACTAACAAACACCAAGGGGCCTTTGCACATGCCATCTCCTCTACTTACAGCATTCTTTCCCCAGCTATATACATGGGTCTCTTTTACCTCCTTCACATTTCTACTCCAATGCACCTTCTTTGAATGACTCTGTGTAAACTTATATAGACTTATACATCTGTACGACTTAGTGAGTTTTAGACTTATGTAGACATAGAAGATTTTCATGTTATAAAAATGAACATATGATAAACTTCTACAACAAACTTGGCAAGCAAACAGGCAACAAAATCAATGAATTGTGGCTATCTGCTACTTACTCTTCCTTTTCAAAATTTTTCTGATTATTCTTACTTATTCTTCTTTATGAATAAAGTCAGGAAATCTTATTTACATAAATAGATGACAAGAAATGACAAATAAATAAATGATAACAGCAGCATGAGAACCAAACCCAAGCCATTGATTGATTTCTTAATGTACTATTTCTTTTTTTTTTTTGGAGTAGGAGTCTCACACTGTCACCCAGACTGGAGTGCAGTGGCACAACCAGAGCCACTTGAGCCTCAACCTGCTGGGCTCAGATGAGTCTTTCTCCTCAACCTTCCAAGTAGCTGAAACCACAGGTGCACGCCACCATGTTCAGCTAATTTTTTTTTATTGTTTTGAGTTGGAGTCTCACTCTGTAACCCAGACTGGAGTGCAGTGGCCGCTCCCGGCCATCACAGCCTCGACCTGCTGGGCTCCGGCAATCCTTCTGCCTCAGCCTTCCAAGTAACTGGAACTACAGGCGCGCGCTACTAGCCCGGCTAATTTTTGATTAATTGTAGAGATGAGGTCTCGCCAAGTTGCCCAGGCGGGTTTCGAACCCGCGGTCTCAGGCAATCCACTCACCTCAGTCTCCCAAAGCACAGGATTACAGGCTGAGCCACCGAGTCCGGCTGGCTAATTTTTTTTATTTCTTGTAGAGAGGAGGTCTCGCCAAGTTGTCCAGGCTGGTCTCGAATCCATGGGCTTAAGCAATCCTCTCGTCTCTGCTTCCCAAAGTGCTGGGATTACAGGCATGAGCCACCGTGCCTGGTCAACTTCAAGTACTAATTGTAAGTGCCATTTGCCTTAGAGTGGAATTAAAAAATACCTGAGACTCCTCTCACCTCCATTCCATGCTCTTGGCAGATATTGCTAATCCATCAAGGTTTTCTTTTCCTTCTTTTTTTTTGAGTTGGAGTCTTACTCTGTTGCTCAGACTAGAGTGCAGAAGCACACTCATGGCCACCACAGCCTCAACCTGTTGGGCTCAGGTGATCCCTCCACCTCAGCCTTCCAAGTAGTTGAAACCACAGGTATGTGCCACCATGTCTGGTTTATTTTTTGATTTATTGTAGAGATGAGGTCTTACCAAGTTGCCCAGGCTGGTCTCGAACCCCTGAGCTCAGGAAATCCTTTCAACTCGGCCTCCCAAAGTGCCGAGATGACAAACTTGAACCACTGTGCCCGCCCAGGTTTTATTTTTCACTGATATCAGAGGAGGCCTTAAACTCTTTCTCAGCACAGCATTCCAGGTGGCCATACCAATCCACTGGAGATTAAATTCCCCCAAGCCAACAGTCACTCAGAGCATGTAGAGGTGAAAGGCAGTGAAGTCTAAATCTGTTATCAATTCTTCAACAGGACAGGATGTACACTCTAAACATCACTACCCCTCTCTTGGGAAAAATCATATCCTTGCATCAATTGAAGAACTTTTAAAGACCCCCCCCGCCGCCCTTACCATACATACGCAGCCAGGCCAGACGAATTGAGAGCCCTAGATCAGACTTCCCACAAGTAGTCAGGTAAGACTCCTTTCTAGCAAAACTGAAAGGCCAGTGGCTATTTTTAGTCTCACAGCGTCCTCTTTCCCCACCTTAAAATATTCAGCAGCCTCTGCTTAGGCTTCTGGATTCACGCTGAAGAATAAATGACTGCTAACCCAGTCAGACCCTCGCAGGGGCCCAACACTTTACTGTAAGCAGCGCTTCTGAATCACCTGGGCATCTTACAATCTAGGCCCCGACCAGGTAGGCCAGGGGTTGGGTTTGTGATGCTGGTTCACAGACTAGAGAAGTCAGGTGCTAAGTGTATTAATTAGCTCAGGCTGCTATAACAAAATACCACAGTCTGATGGCTTAAGCCACAGAAATGTATTTCTCACAGTTAAGAAGGTTAGAAGTCCAAGGTCAAGGCGCAAGGTAGTGTTTTTGATGAGGCCTCTTCTCTTAGCTTGTAGGCAGTCACCATCTCATTGTGTGCTCATATGACCTCTTCCTTGTGCAAGTGAGAAGACAAGTGAACCCTCTGGTCTCTTCTTTTTTTCTTTTTTTGAATCGGAGTCTCACGCTGTCCCCCAGTCTGGAGTGCAGTGGCATGCTCACAGCCACCACAGCCTCAACATGCTGGGCTCAGGCAATCCTTCTGCCTCAGTCTTCCAAGCCACCACATCCAGCTAACTTTTTTCTTTATTGTAGAGATGAGGTCTTGCCATGTTGCCCAGACTGGTCTTGAACCCCTAGGCTTAGGCAATCCTCTTGCCTTGGCCTCCCAAAGTGCATGGATTATAGGCTTGAGATATCACGCCTGGCCTCTGGTCTCTTCTTACAAGGACTCAAATTCTATCAGATCAGAAGACCTTAAGACCTCATTTAACCTTAAGACCCTTAAAACCTCATTTAACCTTAATCACTTCCTTCCTTGGAAGCCTCATCTCCAAATACAGCTATACAAGGGGTTAGGGCTTTGGCATAACTGTCCCACTGAAAGGGCACAAACATTCAGTCCATAACACTAAGGAGCAGAACACAGGGAGAAATGTCCTACTGTGATGGGTCACTGGAGAAAGCAAGTATTCTCTGGACATCTATACCAGGCCTGTCCTCAATACCTGAAGAAACCAAGCCAGAGGGTTTATGAGTGACTAAGGTCAGCAATGTTATGTTGCTGACAGGAAAGATCCATTGTCTAATTATGAGCCTCAGCATCCTAGAATTATAAGAAGCCAGTTTTCAATTTGTTTCAACAGAGCTTCTCTCTGTGGCAATTCCAGCCAATGATACCGACTCTGTGGGTTCCAGGCAGAGCAGGCTTGTGTTTGGGCTATATTTAGTACCCAGGTGGCAGATGGACATCTGCCACGCTGAGCCCAGCACTACTGTGCTTACCACCGCAGCATGTCAGGATGAGACTCCCAAGGGCTTGTGTGGCAGTGGAGAGGCTCCCATGGCCAGGCACCTCCCTCCCTGCTCTGGACAGTTTTGGAAGAGCTGCCTCAGGTGTCGCTGTGCCACTTTATGGACACCATGCCATGGGCCCACTGGCTGTTTGAAAGCCTACAAAACTGCCAGGGTTTGAAAGTGTCCCCCCAGTAAGCATACGTTGACTGGGCACAGTGGCTCATGCCTGTCATCCCAGCACTTTGGGAGGCAAAGGAAAGAGGATTACCTGAGCCGGGGGGTTTGAGACCAGCCTGGCCAACTTGGTGAGATCTTGTCTCTACAATAAATAAAAAAAATTAGCCAAGCATAGCAGGGCATGCCTGTAGTTCCAGTTACTTGGAAAGCTGAGGTGGAAGGGTCACCTGAGCTAAGCAGGTAAGGCTGCGGTAGCCGTGAATGTGCCACTGCACTCCAGCCTGGACAACAAAGTAAGACTTCGACTAAAAAAAAAAAAATAAAGCATATGTTGGAAACAATCCTCAGTACAGCAGTGTAGCAGCCTAAGGGGAGGTATTTAGATCATGAGGCCCCACCCTCAGGAATGCATTAATGCCTATTATTAAAGAGATTGAGGCTGGGAGTTCACTCTCTTGCCCTTCCACCAGCAAGAAGGCCCTCACCAGATGCCAGCCCCTCAACCTTGGACTTCCCAGTCTCCAGAACTGTGAGCCAATACATTTCTGTGTATTGTAAATTACTGCATCTCAGGAATTATGTCATAGCAGCAGACATGAACTAAGACAAGAAAATATTTGAAATCTGAATTAAAAATTAATTGACTCCAAGAGACAAACATTTCTAAATTGAAACTAGTACATGTTAATTAAATGCCCACAAAAGGTCTGTGGTAACCAGCAATTCAACTCTATCATTGTATATCTAATAATATGTAGTTATAATATATCAGGTACTATATAGTATAATAAAAGTTATATGGAGCATTTATTTTTTAAAGCTAAATGTTCAAATTTTCTAGAGCAAAGAGATATCTTTAATATGAGCTATGATATATTTTTTCTTTGAGTCACTCTGTCCCACAGGCTAGAGTGCAGAGGCACACTCACGGCCACCGCAGCCTCGACCTGCTGGGCTCAGGTGATCTTTCCACTTCATCCTTCCAAGCAGCTGGAACTACAGGCATATGCCACCATGACTGGCTAATTTTTTGATGTATTGTAGAGACAAGGTCTTGTCAAATTACCCAGGCTGGTCTCGAACCCTTGGACTCAGGCAGTCCTCTCACCTCTGCCTCCCAAAGTGCTGGGATTACAGGCACGAGCCACCACTCCTGGCCCTTAGTGGTTATTATGCTAAATCATGAATTGAAAGATTGGGCTGTCATTCTTACATCTGATGGGGTTTTCTTTTGACTTGCTGAGGAAGTGGGGTAGGCTACCAGTTTGGCCTGCAGTAAAGCATAATTTTTTAAATGTCTGGTTGGGCACGGGGGCTCATGCCTATAATCTCAGCACTTTGGGAGGCCAACATGAGAGGATTGCCACAGGTTTGAGACTAGCCTGGGCAACATGGTGAGACCCCATCTCTACAATAAATCAAAATTAGCTGGGTGTGGTGGCACATACTGGTAGTTCCAGCTACTTGGAAGGCTGAGGTGAAGGTTAACTGGAGCCCAGCAGGCCGAGGCTGTGGTAGCCATGAGCATGCCACTGCACTCCAGCCTGGGTGTCAGAGTGAGTCTCCATCTCAAAAAATAAAAATAAAAATGTCTGAATGCTTCCTAACACCTGCTTCCGGGAAATTCATATATCTAAATCTTACCTGTGCTAGCTTCCCTGTCTGACATTGATTCATTTAATATTAACTGAGGAGTATCTATTCTGCCCCAGGTCTTGGGCTAGGCCTTGGTCATACAGCAGCGAGCAAAAATGGATCTATTTTTTTTTGAGTTGGAGTCTCACTCTGTCACCCAGACTGGAGTGCAGGGCTCCGGTGATCTTTCCGCCTCAGCCTTCCAAGTAGCTGGAACTACAGTTATGCGCTACCACGCCCGGCTAATTTTTGATTTATTGTAGAGATGAGGTCTTGCCAAGTTGCCCAGGCGGGTCTCGAACCTGCGGGCTCAGGCAATCCACTCACCTCAGCCTCCCAAAGTGCTGGGATTACAGGCTGAGACACCGAGCCCGGCTAACACTGGATATTTTTACCTGCCTTGTAGGGTCCACAGGGATCTGGCACAACTGCTGGACAGGTACCAGCTGGACTGCTTGGAACCAGCAGGAATTGCTGGAGAGTCAGGGTGGTGGAGTCGTTGGCCATGGGAAGGGGTCTGTCTTTATGCTGGGTAATTCATAAAGAGCAGAGACTTAGGACCTACAGTTCTAGAGGCTGGGAAGTTCAAGGTTGAGGGTCTCACATCTGGCAAGGGCCTTCTTGCCGCATGATAACATGGTAAAAGGCATCACATGGTGGAGGGGGGGCGGGGATGGGGGAGGGGGATGCGTAAAGATCCACTTCCAGGATGGCTCACTTGCATATCTGCCAAAGTAGTTCTGCTTGTTGCCTGGATGCCTCAGTTCATCACCACATGTACTTCTCCACGGGCTGTTTACATGGTCTCCTGACATGGTGGCTAAATTTCTCCAAACAGGTAATCCAAGACAGTACAGACCAGAAATCACAATGGCCTTGGACTTCACACCGTCATTTCTGCAACATCCTGTTGATTACATAGATCAACTCTACTCAGTGAGGGAGAGGCCTATCCAAGGATACAAGGCCCATGAGATGAGGACCCCAGGGCCATCCTAGAGGCCCCAAGTGCTCAAGGACAGCGCCCTGTGTGTAAGTGTGAATTCTAGGAGGGAACAGTCTCTAGGCTCATTAGGACTGGATTGATGAAAGAGGTTGACTGGCTCTGTATCTGGAACTAACAACGGGAGGGTTGTGTGTGGGTAAGGAAAGACAGGCCAGGTGGGAGCTCATCAGCTTGAGCAAAGGCATAGAGGCAGCAATGGGTAGCATGAATTTGACAGTCAGAGAGGAGAGGGGCCAGACTGGAGCAGATGGTGCATGTAATGAAGTAGTTGCAATAAGACAGTGGAGTTGGGTGACGTCAAATCCAAGAGGGCTTTGGAAGCCAGGCGATGGCGTTCCATTTTGATGGGTTGTTGAGACTCAGCGGTGAGTGCTACAGTGACCACGATGATGCAAGCCATGCTTCAGGAAGCATAATCTCCGGGCAGCATGTAAATGGCTCAGCCTAGGGGGAGACTGAGGCAGAAACATGAGCCTTGGCCTGGTGAGAAGCTGAATTAAGATACTAGCATCAGGAATAGAAAAGGAGGGAGAGTTAGCCGGGCTCAGTGGCTCAGCCTGTCATCCTGCGCCTTTGGGAGGCTGAGGTGAGTGAATTGCCTGAGCCCGTGGGTTCGAGACCCGCCT